>NC_053027.1:497196661-497496661 GCF_003073215.2 Triticum urartu | reverse complement strand
CCCGGCCCCCGGAGCTGGCTCGTGCCACGTGGTTGACCTTTAGCACCGGTTCGTGCTGAACCGGTACTAAAGGGGGGGGGCTTTAGTGACCACACTTTAGTGTTGGTTACAGAACCGGCACTAAAGGGCTTTACGAACCGGTGCTATTGCCCAGTTCTGCACTAGTGTTCCTTCACAAAGTGTGAAAATGGTCACCCCAAATCCACTCATATTTGTTGAACAGATATTCGAGATGGCAGTCCATCAAAGTAGACTAGAGAGCAATAAAAATGAAGAGATTGTTTGTGGAACTAAAGGGAACATTTGTGCTCACGCACCTGTGCCTAGCCGTTCTGGTTCTGTAAAAATGGACACAATATCCATCCGCGGGACATCACCGGCCATCAAAGCTTATCAGTGAAATGTCCGGTCACATTTCAAACCAAATTTGAATGGACCGAAAAAAGTGCATGCAAACCCGATGGTTTACATTTAAACACGCTGCAATGGTGAGATATGAGGGCAGGGGCGACTTATGAGGTCCTTGGCGTGAGGAGAAACAAACGGGTGGTTTTGATGGGAAGTTGAGGCGAGAGACAAGATTTGTGAAAATTCAGACAATTTATTTTTATTCTGTATATAAAATTTAGTCAAAGTCAAACTTTGTAAAGTTTGACTAACTTTATATTATAAAAATACCATTATTCACAATATGAAATCAATATTATTAGATGCATCATGAAATTAATTTTCATACTATATATATATATATATGTTCATATATATATATATGTATATATATGTATATATATGTTCATATTATATATGTTCATATATATGTATATATATGTTATGTTCATATTATATATATCTTCAAACTTTACGAACTGGTCGGTCAAACTTTGCATAGTTTGACTTCAACCAAATTTTGTACGCGGAGTAAAAAGAAACGGAGGGAGGGAGTAACTAAAAAGTACTCCCTTTGTAAAGAAATATAAGAGCGCTTATATTTCTTTACAGAGGGGGTGGACGAAGTTTTGGACCTTCTTACAAATGATTCTTTTCAACATGGTATTAGAGCATGAGAAGACGAGTAGTTCATGCGTGCTCCTCCTCCTCCAGCCACCACGCCACGTCACGCCCCGTCAGCGTGCGTCATGTTCCATGAGCAAGCTGAGCCACGCTCATGACAAATGTCACGTGCGTGCTTAAATTTTTTCGGTCCGGAACAGTTAATTGATTGTCAACTAATTATAACTGACACACTACGAATTTGAGACGTCGTATCATGGGTTGTTGCCAACTCCGGCGCGGGTCCACCTCACATCTCCCTACCACGACCGCCTATATATTGGAGGCATCGAAAACCCTAGTCGACACCCAAATCAGGTCCCATCAGCTCTACCTTCTTGCACACAAACCCACCGTTGTTCCGCTCGCAGCCACTGCAGGTGCCAACTGGATGGTATAACTCATTCTCTTTGTTTATGTCTATGTTAGCCGTAGTGGTTGTTTGCATAGATGTTCATGTTGCGTAGTGTGCGTGATTGCATGATTAAATATCAGTCATGTTCATGATTTACTTATGAATTAAATAAATTGGAAAATTGCTAATTTATATCCAACAAACGGATCTCCTCAGAATAAGAACTTTGAGAAGATTCATATGATTTTGGTAGCATGCTCGGATGGTCACGCATGAAAATGGTCACCCCAAATCCACTCATATTTGTTGAACAGATATTTGAGTTGGCAACTATCAAAGTAGACTAGAGAGCAATAAAAATGAAAAGATTGTTTGTGGAATTAATGGGAACATTTGTGCTCGCACACCTGTGCCTAGCCGTTCCGGTTGTGTAAAAGTGGACATAGTATCCATCATCGCCGGCCATCAAAGCTTATCAATGAAATGTCCGGACACATTTCAAACCAAATTTGAATGGACCGGAAAAATTGCATGCAAACTGTATGACTTACGTTTAAACAATTTCGACTTGTATTTCATCATACATGACCGCTGCAATGATGAGAAATGAGGGCAGGGGTAACTTATGAGGTCCATGGCGGGAGGAGAAACAAACGGGGGGTTTCTATGGGAAGTTGAGGCGAGAGACAAGACTTGTGAAAATTCAGACAATTTCATTTTAGTCTGCATATAAAAATTGGTCAAAATCAAACTTTGTAAAGTTTGAGTAACTTTATATAAAAAAATACCAACATTCACAATATGAAATCAATATTATTAGATGCATCATGAAATTAATTTTCATTTTGTATAGTTTTAGTATTATTGATGTTGATATTTTTTTATATATAACCGGTCGGTCAAACTTTGTGTAGTTTGACTTCAAACTTTGAAATCTTATACACAGAGTACAAAGAAACGAAGGGAGTAAAGAAGGGAGCCAAAGTAGAAGTAGAGTTTGGTGGATTTGGAACTAGCTCTGGTTTCTAAATCATTGAAGTTCATTAAAGTAATTTGTGGTACATGTTGAGATGCAAGGAGAGGATACTAGCTAGGAAAAACCGACTGTGGTGTTGTATTATAATTGACCACAAATCGGCTGTGATAGTGACGTACTAGCAATCTATCTAATCTAATCTTGGATGGTCCTGCTATTCTCTGTCAATAAAGACGAAAAGCATATATAGAACCGCCTTTTGTTTTGATGAGGGATGAAAGCATGCATGTGCAGGCAAGCAGCGGAACAGAATATTGTCCATATTTGTATCGAAACAAAAAAAAGTAGTTGTGGGCGCAGGCGTGGAGGAGAGAGCGGGATGGTCGAGTTTTCTTGATCTCCAGGGAAGGGATCTTGTCTTCTCTTTTTGGATGAAAAAGAAAGCAGCAGCTTTTGGTGTTTGATGGGGACGTGATGAACCAACCGCGGACACACCCTGGGCTCGGTGGGCGATCCCAAAGCAGAAGCGTGGACGGGGAGAGCTGAGGTCAGCGCCACTCATTTCTTCTTCTTCTTCCTCCTCCCACCCCGCTCTCTTCTGGCTCCCCGTACCAGAGCAGATTCCCTTCCTCCTTCAAATAGCTGCCATGGACGCCCATTCCTCCTCACCAGTTCTTCCTTCCAAAACCGAACCTCTCCTTCTCCTGAGCCATGCAGCTCTTCGTCTACTCCAAGGGAGGAAAGGTTGATCTTGGGTACGAGACGAAGTCTGCCAGCGAGATGGGGGCGATGGCGGTGGAAGCCGTCGCCGTCCTCTGCTACTTTGACGGCGGGGGCGACCAGCATGACGTGGCCAACGAGGGGGGAGGCGGCTGGTGGAGGATGGTCGCCACGCTGTCGCCGGCGCAGGGGCCACGGTCTTCCTCTGCAAGGCCCTAGCGGCGGAGTGAGGCGACAGGCGGCGTGGCGGGCTCCACCTCGACATCAACAAAGCTAGCAGGAGCCCGCTGGCGGCGTGGCACACCATTTTTACCATCATCGTTTCGTCTTTACTTTCGGATGTGTTTCGTTGAGTAGTAGCAGAAAGAAGAGACCTTTGAGTGTATCCGAGGAGTACCATTACATATTACTATAAGCTGGTCCGGTCCAACCGAATATTAGTCCCGATGGGAATCAAAATAAATATAATCATTTAAACTAAACAATAGTGCTTATTTATAAATAGCTTTTTGTGAAATCACAGTTATATATAATTTTAACATGTTGCACCTTAAAAGTAAGTGAACCAAATCTACTTAAATATTAGAAAATAATAAATTATAAATTTACATGTTTTATCTGACTAATTTGTGACTATTGCATTAATATAGCATATATGTTTTTGTGTGCATTCTTAAAAAGAAGCACACTTTTTTCAGCCACATGTCTTCTGATAGATCTCTATAGTGTATCCCTAAAAAAATATCTCTATAGTGTATGGTATATGAAATATCTTGATAGCGGTCTTTAATTAGACTTAGGCAAATAAAGAAATCTAGATGACACAAGATGTTTACGAGGACCTTGTCACTTAATCATTGACACTACTTTATCATTTTTGGTCATATGTGTCATACATATTATAATGGGTTTTGGTGATCTAGAGGTTACGTGTGTCTACTCTGTACCACTTGTAATATGTATGACACATTTGACCAAAAATGCATTTTAATTGGGCCTAATTTCCTTTTGAGATGGACTTTTGTTTATTGTTCCTTTTCTAGGTTTCCGTGTGCAATGTTGGGAACTGAGCCGTGGGCTACATTGCATTGCAACGTGTGTGTTTGGTTTTAGTATTCATTAATGTACTCCCTCTATTTCTTTTTTACTCCGCAAATAAATATGTTGAAGTCAAACCATGTAAAGTTGAAAAAATTATATTAAAAAATATCAGCATCAACTATACTAAAGTTATATAGTATGAAAAATAATTTCATGATGGATCTAATGATATTAATTTTGTATTGTCCATATTGCTATTTTTTTATAAAGTTGGACAAATTTTATGAAGTTTGACTCTAGACAAATTTTATATGCAGACATGAAATAAACGGAGGGAGTACCTATAAGAGCAAAAAAGACATGTGTTCCTATGGGCTCCTTCCAACTAACTAAACTTCTCCTTTCAATTTGAAGGGATGGGCCAGTTTCCCCATCTGACGCCCAACGATAGAGTTCGCCGTTGGATTAATCCATAAAACCAGCATAAACGCTTCATACATGTAGCTTTACTCCTGTATGAGGGCTCTTGGACTTAGGGAGGCCCGGCCTGTTCCACCACACTTATTGCACATGCTGAGGACCGGTCCTGACTATCTTCTCTACTATCTAAAAGAAACGTAAGGTTCCCTCTCCTCTCTTACGTTTCATCTAATCTCTTCTTTTCACCCCCGACGTACGCTCCCTCACCTCTCGTCATCTGGTTTTTCAACCCCACCCAACTTAAAACTGGAAGGTCTCCCTCCCGCTGCATAATTTCCTCCGAATTAAACATAAATCACGTCAAAACCCAATCCCGCACCATAGTTGCCTCCGAATCAAACATAGATCACGTTAAAACCGACGCACGCACGACTACCGTGGGATCCTCAGTCGCCCTGTCTTTTCCCTCCCAAACCCTAGATTTTGAGTTCCGGTGAGCCACGGCCTCACGCGCCTGCCATGGTTGAGAGGACCTCAAGGCACTTCTCGAGCCCTTGGAGGCATTGTCGAGGCAATCATGGCTGCAGAGAGCAAGGCAACCCTCCACCGACTGGCCACCACCGTCACTACGATGACATTGTGTTGTTTCCTGCCACTGTGGTTCGTTCCAGGTTTATCCTCTTCTTTCCCTTCTTAATTTGATCCAAATCCCTAGCAACCCTGTTCCTCGCCGGCTGCAACGAAGAGACCCAATGCTGTTTAAATCTCAGTCCTCTTCATGGTGAGCGGCGGCGAAAGCAGGACTGGGCTGCGGTATTTCCGTGGGAAGCCGGTCGCTCCTTGACTGTAGGTACAACAACATCGTCGAGACAGGTTCACTCCCCCAATTGACCCCTTTCTCTTGCCTCTCATTTGGCAAACTGATGGATCCGTGTAACTCTCTTGTGCTCTTGTTTTTTGGGACGTTTTGCAGTTTTTGCTAATGGTGTCACTGCGGCAACACATCGGTTCTGTTGGGATTATCTGTCCTGCAACCACATTCAAATACTTTTTATCATTAATATTCGGAATACCTCATATGGAATTATACATGTGTTTTGTGCAGGGAATTACTCTTGCTGGAATGTACTTAAGTGTTGCATGCTTAAGGAAGCTGGTCAATTATCGGTGGAATACAATATGCTTTATATATTGGAAAGACTACCCGGTTACGCTGATAATTGGAACAAGCTAGATCGTGTAATTATATTACGGCCCAATATTGATCTGCATAAATAGAGGAATTTATACACTATTATGACGCGTTTCTCACAGGCGCGTGCTTCGGGGACTCGACGGATAGGATCCGCTAACAGACAAATTATATCGTGGTTGGTAGTTTGATCTGGACTCTATCCGGAAACTAGTTTAAAGACTAGGAATCTTATAACTGTATAAGAGACGAACTCTTTAGAAACGCAGTATAAGAAGGTCCCTACCCCCTAGCCTCGGATATGCGATTGTGAGCAGCACCACGGAAAAGCGCGGAGGAATAGGGGGTAGACCACAACATATTTCTAACATTGGTATCAGAGCCGATTAGGGTTAACGACAGTAGTCGCACGACTCGATTTGATCAGAAAACAATTCCGCTGTGTACTCTGCTCGTGATCAACTAGTACAAGTCCAACTTGGAATTAGATTGATCTGGTTTTCTCTCCGTGACGCCCGCCGCACACAAATCGCTCCAGATCGATTCCCTTGCCTCGTGCCGCCGCCGCTCCCGTCTTGCGCTGCCGCACTCTCGCCTCGCCGCGCCGCTCGCGTCTTGCGCTGCCGCACTCTCGCCTCGCCGCGCTGCTCCTGTCTCGCGCTGCTGCACTCCCGCCTCGCCGCGATGCTCTCTTGCGCCGGGAATGCACCGACAGCCGCCGCCCCGAAGTCGCCGACTCCGCCGGCGGCACGATCTTCAGCCGCCCTCCACCGGAAGCTCGCCTCCAAGCCCACGTCCTGCAGCAGTCCCCACTATCGTCGGCCGCCGTCGCCGTCCGCTGCAGTACACCGGGCCCCTGCAAGGTACACAAGCTAGTCCTCAACGATTGCTTGGAAATTGTCTGGGCTGTCACCTGCTACTGTTGTAATTCAACACTGCCAAAGGAATTCTCTACTGAACTTTGTGGAAAGATGGCCTCCAATAGTGTTTTTGCTGAGTTGCTCAGGAACTAAAAATTAGATGGCACAAATTACACTGTGTGGAAAAGGAAGATGATGTTTCTACTTACAACTGAGAATATTGAGTATGTGATTCCGACCGCCGAGCCTAACAAACCGGCTGATGACGCTTCAAATGAAGAAAAGGATAATTATGCAGAAGAACTCAAGGAGTGGAATAAGGACAATAAGAAGGCTAGGATTTTTATTCTTGGCTCCATGTCTGATTCGTTGGCAGGTGAATATGAAATAGAGGTTGCTGCACACAGAATTATGAGAAGGCTGGAAGAGGATTTTGGTGAAGTTTCTTTAATCAAAGTGCTTAGCTTGCTAAACAGATTCTTGACGTCTAAGATGGCAGATACTACTTCTGTCAATGAGCACTTAAACAAGTTGTGCGTGCTGAATGAGGAATTCAAAAATGCTAGCTATCCCTTTTCTGAGGAGGTGCAAGTAATGGTGGCTCTGAACTCACTTCCGCACACTTGGGAACAATTTAAAATATCATTCTGTCACTCTGAAAGATTACCGAACATGCGCAATTTGAGGCATCATTTGCTCATGGAAGAAGATAGGAAAACTTCACAAGGGAAAGAGAGACACTCACATCATCAGGAGTTGCACCTTGGTGAAGATAGGAGGCGTTGGCAGAAGAAGAATCAAGGAGGTGATTTCAGGGACAAAATCAATAGGAATAGAAACTGGGATGATCATAATGGAAGAGGTCCAAACTCTAGTTTTGATAAGAGGAAATTTAGATGTCATGGTTGTGGAGAGTATGGGCATTTTAGAACTGAGTGCAAGAATAAGAAGCCTTATAAACAAGACGACAAGCCTAAGAAGCAGCACCAGGACAAGCATCAGGGCAACAAGAAGGATAATTCTTCTCCTGATGGTACGTACAATCTATTTGTTTGTTTTGAATCATTGTCTACTACTTCAGCTTCAGATCATTGGATAGTAGACTCTGGTTCCACTTCGCATATTGCAAGGAATAGTGTTGGTTTCACCTCTTTAAAACCCATACCGAAAGGAACTAGATTTATTTATCTAGGAACAACTGCAAAAGCTGATATTTTGGGCATATGTGATTATACACTCAAACTCCCTTGAGGAGGAAAATTAATTTTGAAAGACACAGTCTATTCCCCTAGCATGAGAAAGAATTTAATCTCTATTTCTAGACTGGAATCTATTGGTTTTAAGGTCTTATTTGGAGATGGCAAAGTTAAAATATTGATGAATGGAAATTTAGTTCAATCAGGAAATAGATTTGATGGTCTCTACTATATTGAGGATTTTATGGACATCGATAGAATGGATTGTATGGTGAATGAACAGAACTCGGTAGTGAGGAATATAGATGGAAACAATAATTGTTCAGAGTCATATCTCTGGCATCTTCCTTTGGGTCATATCTCAAAGAACAGAATTAAAAGGCTAATTAGTTCTGGAATTTAAACTTCAAGTGGGAAGACTACGACATTTGTGAGGCATGTGTTGTAGGAAAAATGACCAGGGCGCCTTTTCCTAAAGCGTCAAGGTCTACTGAACCACTTGCTATTGTTCATTCAGATATTTGTGGTGAGATGTCTGTACCTACATTTGGGCAGAAGGTCTATTTCATTACTTTTATAGATGATTTCTCTAGATACGGCTATGTTTACTTAATTAAGCATAAGTCGGAAGGTTTTGACATGTTTAAGGTATTTAAAGCTGAGGTAGAAAATCAGTTGAACAAAAAGATCAAGGTGCTTAGAACTGATCATCGTGGTGAATACACGTCATGAATATTATATGATTTTTGCACGGAAAATGGAATTGTTCACCATTATACCCTACCATATACTCCTCAGCAAAATGGCGTAGCTGAAAGGAGGAATAGAACTTTAATGGACATGGTTAGGTCTATGATGGCATATTTTGATCTTCCTTTATCATTTTGGGGAGAGGCTCTTCATACTGCTGTTTACTTGCTTAATCATTCACCTTCTAAATCTGTTAGTTCTACTCCTTATGAATTATGGAAAGGGAGGAAACCTACATTGTTGAACTTAGCAGTGTGGGGATGCAATGCATAGATTAGAGTACCTAGTCAACTAAGAACAAAACTGGAGCCTAAGAGTTTTCTAGGAATATTTATTGGATATGCTTCTGGGTCAAATGGATATAGATTCTATGATCCGGAGAACAAGAAGTTAATTGAAAGTAGAGATGTCGTTTTTCTAGATCAAGATACATCTCGCCGTGCCAAACGTGCGAGAGTGAAATTATTGACAACTCCGTTAGATACTAATGTTGAAACTGATTCTAACAATCTGGAAAATCAAATTGATGGCAACGTTAATATTGAGACTCCCATAACTAGTTTGCCTAGGAGAAGTGGGAGGAATGTAGCAGCCCCATCATACCTTGATGATTATTATGTATTTATGGGGGAAGTATACTCTAAAACTTCTAGTTTAGAGGAAGAACCAAAATCTTTTAAACATGCCATGTCTTGTTCAGAATCAAAGTTATGGATGGAAGCCATGCATGAGGAACTAAACTCCATGGAAAAGAATAAAGTTTGGGAATTAGTTGATCTACCTAATGACCGGAAGGCAATTGGATCAAAGTGGACTTTTAAAAGGAAACTGAATGCTTCTGGAAATGTTGAAAAATACAAAGCTAGGTTGGTTGCTAAAGGGTACACACAAAGGGAAGGCGTTGACTTTGTGGAAACTTTTTCCCCTGTAGCCAAATTTACTTCTATTTGTATAATTGCTGCGTTGACTGCTTACTTTGATCTGGAACTTCATCAAATGGATGTTAAAACCGCCTTCTTGAATGGTCATTTGAAAGAAGAGATTTATATGTCTCAACCGGATGGTTTTGTTGAAAAGGAAAATCAGGGAAAAGTGTGTAAGCTAAATAGATCTATTTATGGTCTTAGGCAAGCTTCACGGCAATGGAATATTTTGTTTGATGATGCTATCACATCATATGGGTTTTCTATGATGGAAGGAGATCATTGCATTTATTTTAAAATAATGGGAGAAAATTTTACACTCTTGTCACTGTATGTTGATGATATACTTATTGCTTCTAGTCGTAAGGAAATGTTGGTAGAAGTTAAAACTTGGTTATTTTCTACATTTGAAATGAAAGATATGGGAAACGCTTCCTATGTTCTAGGAGTGGAAATACTTAGAGATCGGAATAAAGGTACTTTGGGTTTGTCTCAAAGGAATTATTTAAAATCTGTTCTTAAACGTTTCTCTATGGAAAACTACAAGCCTTCTTTAGTGCCCATGGCTGTAGGAATTAAACTCAGTGAGAGTATGTGTCCTAAAACTCCTGAGGAAAAGAAGAGAATGGAGAAGACTCCATATGCTTCTGCCTTGGGATCTTTGATGTATGCCATGTTATTCACACACCCCGATTTGTGCTATATTGTTGGAGTGGTGAGTAGGTATCAAATGAATCCAGGAATTGGGCACTGGAATCAGATTAAACATGCTCTTCATTATGTTCAAGCAACACTGGATTATTCACTCTGTTTTAACCAAAAGGGTCTACAACTACAGGGCTATACTGATGCTGATTGGCAGGGTGATATGGACGACCGGAAGTCTACGTCTGGGTATCTATTTACATTAGCTGGTGGCGCTATATCTTGAAGTAGTAAGAAGCAAGATTCAGTGGCATTATCTTCCATGGATGCGGAGTATATTGCTGCGTCAAAAGCTGTGAAGGAGGCGGTATGGCTGAAGGAATTTCTTTTGACTTTGAAGATTGTTGAAAGTTCTAGCAAACCAGTGGTGGTGTATTGTGATAATCAGGCTGCAATAAAGGTTTCCAGATATCCCAAGTTCCACAACAAGATCAAACATATTGAAGGAAAGTATCACTATACGTGATGTAATTAATAGACTTAAGTCTGTTTCTTTAGAGTTTCTACCTAGTATTGATATGGTTGCTGATCCCTTGACTAAGTCACTTAGTCAGGTGGTATTTGGTAAACATGTTCAGGCTATGGGTTTACGAATTTTTTGAATGATCGTTTTGGACAAATGGGAGATTTTGGGATTATCTGTCCTGCAACCATATTCAAATACTTATTATCATTAATATTCGGAATACCTCATATGAAATTATACATGTGTTTTGTGCATGGAATTACTCTTGCTGGAAT
Organism: Triticum urartu; assembly: GCF_003073215.2. NCBI lineage: Eukaryota > Viridiplantae > Streptophyta > Magnoliopsida > Poales > Poaceae > Triticum > Triticum urartu. The sequence continues at coordinate 497,485,732 of NC_053027.1, read as the reverse complement.
GTACTTAAGTGTTGCATGCTTAAGGAAGCTGGTCAATTATTGGTGGAATACAATATGCTTTATATATTGGAAAGACTACCCGGATACGCTGATAATTGGAAGAAGCTAGATCGTGTAATTAGATTACGGCCAATGTTGATCTACATAAATAGAGGAATTTATATTCTATTATGACGCGTTGTTCACAGGCGCATGCTTTGGGGACTCGACGGATAGGATCCGCTAACAGACAAATTATATCATGGTTGGTAGTTTGATCTGGACTCTATTCGGAAACTAGTTTAAAGACTAGGAATCTTATAACTGTATAAGAGACGGACTTTTTAAAAACGCAGTATAAAACGGTCCCTACCCCCTAGCCTCGGATATGCGATTGTGAGCGGCACCATGGAAAAGCGCGGAGGAATAGGGGATAGACCACAACATATTTCTAACAGGTTCTAGCTCAACATTCAGCTATGAATGGACGTGAGTGAGTCAATTACAGGATGATCATCGTCCAGATTTTGACACCGTATTTCTCTTTTCTGATCTACTATAGCAATAAGTAGCACCCACATATGACGTGTTAACCTGGAGAGAAACAAATCGATCTTTCCTCCCCTCGATCGATCACGCCATCACGCAAACAGCAGAACAGGCGACCGGTCGACGGACCACGGCGGAAGACCGACACTGCGTCCCATTCTCCAGCTGCCTAGTGTTCATGCACGTTGATCCGATCAGCCGGCCGCTGCTCTCAACCCCAACTCAAGGTATCATGCATAGACGTCCTAAATCTCAATTCTAGGATGTCTTATTTCTTTAGACCTTTGTAGTTCTTTGTAAGAGGCTGTTGCAAGGTGGAGAGTTCAGTTTATCTAATTAGTCTTTGTCCCTCGCATAAAAATATAGCCTTTGTTAATGTGCATATGCGCTATTTGCAAGACAAGACAGGAGACTGCCAACGTTGCATCAGTGTATTAGTGCTACGATCAAGCAGCTCTAGCGCGGTACCTTTCCCTTTTATATTTTCAGTAATTATTCATTCTCAATTCTTGCGACTATATGTATAAATGTACCGCCGTTATATTAAACCTTATTCACATATCACAAGTTTCGACAAAAATGTAGGGTGTTGGTTGTGGGTTTAACTCCTAATTTGGCTATACTTTCTTAGGTTGAGTAATCATTCAAGTATTAGATTTTAAAAACATAATATCTTTTCCAAGTAATTTTTTCTTCGCTTTCATAGTTGTAATGAACATTTTGATTCATATTTTTAATGTATACATCTTTTTCTATAAGTGTGACATAATCCATGCCCAAAGTTATGGAGCTCATTTTTTATCTAGCGCACTTTTGCTTGAAAATGTTACGACATGTTAAAGCGGTGCATCAGGGTGACTTTAGTTCCAGCTCCGCCCTTGGGTGCAGGGGAGAGAGCAGTTTTACCCAAGGCTAAACCCCACGCTGACCACGATGAGGAGCAGTCGGAGTTGTGCACGATTGGCGGCAGATGTGCTTCTTCTAAGTTCTAACCCCTTTTTGCCGCTCCTCCCTGACTGAACCAGGCCTCAGGTGATATGAGACGCAGAGAGAGAGGGAGGAGAGAGAGGGGGGGGAGACAGATAGAGGGGAGAGAGAGATAGGGATTTTTTTTCTGTGACTGAAGTGATGCCACTGTTGTGCTGCTTCTACCAATGTGTATGCATCTATACCAATATAAAAAGACCCAAAGAGGCAGATTCAACTGATCTCGACCATCGAACTAAGTCAGTCCAACGACCTAAATTGCTCCAATGGCGAGCGTTAAACGTGTTTAACGTGCAATTAATATCATACCAAATATTATACTAATCACATGATTGACACACAAATAATAGCATACCTAATATCCGCGTGCAATTAATATATTGCCTAAATATTAACGTGTGTTGCACGTGCGCATTTACTAGTGGAGGGAAAGGTGTCTAATGTTGTTGCTGCTAATGCATACACACGGTTAGACAAAGATGCTATGTGAGCGTGTACTGCTACTATTATAGTTGCTCTGTTATTGCTTCTCGTTTGTGCGTATGTGTGTTATATACATTGCTGTGATGAAAAAATAAAAAATATTTTTTTTGCATAGTGGTGTTGCATTGAATGATTTACAATTAACTCAGGCTATTATAACTCACTCACCACGTGCATCCAAACGTTGAGCTAATTTGCACATTCAATTGCGAATGTAAACATACACACATACACACACAGAGAGAGTTGGGTTTGGATACCGGCGATAGCCGCTTATGGGCAAAGGATATGATGGTGCATTTAATCTTAAACTGAACGAGCTGAACTTGATGATGCATTTAGTGGAAAGATTTCCAGAGACGTTGGCGTTGACCACCGTGATTTTTTTCTCTATATTTTATCCGTCACGATTTTCTCTATGTGCTAGATTTATTGGCAGGCCCTTTTCATACCGATTTTTGTCAAAAAATTGATGTTGAATATAGAATTCAAACCCACACCCAGCAACTAACCTGAAGAACATAGTAACCAGCTCGGCTAGACTAATTGTTTTGCAAAAGCATACAAATAGCACTTTTTAACCATTTTCCTTGATGTTTTCTTTTCGCTGAGGAACCTCCATTACGTCCTAGCCCCCCTATTTCTTTCTTATTCATTTTCCAATATTTTTGTAAGCACGCGATGACGAGGATTCATAGGAAATAATCTTAGATCAAGAAAAACAGTGTTCAATGAATGTTCTGATCTCTATGCAAATGCATGGTAATTGGCGCACCAGAGACACGATAACTTATGTCCAAACGCAATGATAACTTTGATCTGGGGTAAAAAAATGTTGAAACATACCCCACCCCCAATAATTTATGGGTAAATAGAATGGTATTATTTGCACGGCAAACCTCATATCCTACATTCACAATACCGTGGTAACTTTGACCCTGGGGGAAAATGTTATTTGAAACACACCTCTGTAACTTATGTGTAAATGGCATCATATGTTTTATGCAACACCCTGATAACATACATGCAAAACATTATAATTTTGACCGGGGGAGGGGGTTGTTGAAATGTAGCCCGATACTTTCTGTGCGAATAGCATGGTAGTTTACGCATCGTCGGACCGATAACTTACGTATAAACAACATGGTAACTTTGACATGGGGGAAGGGTTGTTGGACATACATTCGATAACTTTGTGTAAATAACATGGTAGTTTTCCCATGGCAGACCTGATAACTTACGTTCAAGCATCATGGTAACTTTGACATAGGGGGGGGGGGTTGTTGGACGTACCTTCGGTAACTTCTGTGCAAATATTATGGTAGTTTTCGCATGACAGACATGATAACTTACGTTCAAACACCGTGGTAACTTTGAAATGAGGGGGGGGGGGTTGTTGGACATACCCTCAGTAACTTCTGTGTAAATATCATGGTAGTTTTCGCACGGCAGACCTGGTAACTTATGTTCAAACAACGTGGTAACTTTGACATGGAGGGGGGGGGGGGGGTGGGGGGTTGCTGGACATACCCTCGGTAACTTTTGTGTAAATATCATGGTAATTTTCACACATCAGGCATGATAACTTACGTTCAAACACCGTGGTAACTTTGACATAAGGAGGGAAGGTTGTTGGACATATCCTCGATAACTTCTCTGTAAATAGCATGGTAGTTTTCACACGGCATGCCTCGTAACTTATGTTTTAACATTGTGGTAACTTTGACATGGAGTGGGAAGGTTGTTGGATATACCCTTGATAACTTCTATGTAAATAACATGGTAGTTTTTGCACGACGGACATGATAAGTTACGTTCAAACACCGTGGTAACTTTGACTGGGTAGAAAGCATATCCCGGTAACTCATGTGTGAAGAGTATGATAATTTATGCATCGCAACCATGATAACTTATCTACAAACTCCATGGTAACGTTGATTCGGGTGATAATTTTTCTTTAAAACGTACCTCGATAACTTTTGTGCAAAAATTAAAAACTTGGTATTTATGCACCGCGGAGCCACTAACTTACGCTCAAACACCATGATAACTTTTTACACAGAGAAAAACTTTGAACATACCACGGTAATTTTTGTGTAAAGTTACCATGATTCTCACGATCTAGTTACCAGCCTACTAACGATGTAGTTACCATCCTTTAGCATGATATTTTTGTTACCAGGGTGCTGATATTTTGAAGTTACCAAGATGATCATATCATAGTTATCATGGTGTTTATGGCAAAATTATCAGATCTAGAATTAACATTTTTTGGCTGATGCGATAGAAACAATAGGGGTTCAAAGACCATTGTTTATGTATAGTAAACAACAAGTAGAGGTGCTTGAGTTGGATATTGGGCTTATAGACCTAGGTTCAAGTCCCCTTTTTAGCATATTTATTTCTTTTTTATATTCTTGAAGGAATGCAGGGAAAAACCGGTTTAGTGTTGGCACATTTTGTTTTGAGGAGAAGGAAAAAAATCAGACATGTAGGCGGGAAGATAACGGGTGGAGAACCATCGTACGTGATTATCCAGCGGGAGGTGACGATGACATGTACCTAGGGTAGGGTAACACTGGTGCATGTCGGTCCTAAACAAACGGTTTTTACCCCTTTTCGCGACGGCATTAGAACCGTCGCCAAGTGAGTGTGTGCGATAGGGTGTCCTTCCCACACGACCCAGAAACCGTCGGGGATATGGAACAGTGATCCAGAGGCCTTCCAAAATATAATCGTGTGCGATGCAGCACACACTAAATTCTTTCACACGTGTGGTATCGGTGATTAAGAGTTTCTAATGACGTAGTGAAACCATATGGTCTGTCGCAATGAACCGTTTGGAAAACAGTATGTAAGGCACACGTGCCAACATATGAACTGTGTGTGATTTGTGCCCTATCGCACACGAGTTTTCTTCATAACCCGTCTGCCATGCTAGACTCCATCGCACACGTTTTCTAATAATTACCATATGTGATAATGTTCTATCACAAACGGTTCAGGAGCCCCTTCGCACACATACAAGTGCTGGAGACGGTTTGTGATTTTTTAGGTATCACCGACGGTTGCCGCAAGAGTGACGTGTGCTTTTTGTTTGGGATCCCACACGTTTCCTGAAAAAAATACGACAGGGATTGTATTTTGCATTGGGCATGGTTTACTCCCAGTTCTCGTGTGCGATAACGCGATATCACAAACGGTTCTGGAGAACCTACGCACACGTAGTAGCGTTGCAAATTGTTTGCGATCTGTGGTGTATCACCGACGGTTCCGCTACGATTGACGTATGCTTTCCGATGTGGATCGCACACACTCATTTAGTTGAACCATGTGCGGAGCAATTGCCAGGTTAAAACAAAAATATCTCATTTTGAATCGGTACGCAAAAAGCAAATTCGCCACAATATTCAACTGAAAAATAAACAAAACTATCCCATTTTGAATCGGCAGGCAAAAAGCAAATTCGCCACAATATTCAATTGAACAAATAGTGTCCACAGGAAGAACATTCATCAGATTTCGCAACAATTGCAATTGAACATATGGTAGCTAAATTCCAATGATTTGTCCACACATATATGCATTACATAATTAATCATAGTGTATGAAATACGAAGACCTCATCAGATGGAAAACAATGGATCCATGCGTTATATGTTCAGCGGCTAACTCTTACTCAATGTTTCAGGAGAAACCATGCTGAAATCTTCATCATCACCAGTGGGATTGATCTAGTGATCCAGGAAGAAGTCACTGATAAATCTCCGAACCATCAGCAATTCACCAGCCGGAAGAGGTTCAGGGGTCCTCGGTTTTAAGATGAGCTGCAGTATTTTTAAAATCAGAATGTGCCATATGAGTGGAGTAGAAGATATTAATTAAGATAGGCTTACTGGTACTGATTCGCAAGGATCGTCACAATTATCAGCAGATTTGCAGATGGAGATCATGTGTCTGCAAACATAGTATCCACAAAGGTTGGTCCCTGCTGCTTGCCGAGGACACTGAAATTTTTTGTAGAAAATTAGTCATGTATTTGTCCTATTAGGAACAACCTAACCGGTGTTAGATGAATTATTTTTTCTTTGGACAAAATAGAAAGAGGCTTATTTAGAAGCTTGAACATTTGACTAGCGTAAGGGAAGGTATTTGCCGATTGTTGGATAAATTTTCCGAAAATAATGGATTTCGGTGTGTTACCGGAGAAACGATCTCGTGCTGCAGAGGTAGTTTCCTCTTGAACAGGTTCCCTGTTTTAGTTTCCCATAATGCGAGCACACTGCAAATGATGATGAATTTTGAAAACATCAATTATTGAACCAGATATGAATGCAAATTAAGTTCAACATCATAGAATTCAATACCTATCCAAGAATTGCTGAAGATGCGTCAGATCCTGAGTGTTTGTTGACTCTCTGAGAGAATCGATGTAGTAAACTGTGTTCTTTTTTGGAACAATGGATACCAATATTCAGTGATTGCTACATATTAAGAAAGCCATGAACTTACAAATGATGTCGAAATCTGAAAGACAATCAGTGTATGCGTGGTTGTTTACTTGACTTACTGTTCATGATATGGCCGGAGAAATGATTCTGCATGGGACGTGTTTTCGAAGATACGGACGACCGTGTTAACGGCCCAGTCCCGTCGGTCCTTTCATGTAATGTTGTGCCATTTGCTAATGCAGGATCTATGAAATACACACTCTCACTTTGTCTTCTCTGCGCGTTTGAGGAATAAAATGCAGTTAGCTGTTTATCATTTACAGCCTTGTACGGAGAAGTTGATCAGAATTTGTTAAGTACTTACAAAATCAGGTATCTAACAAGAGTGGCATCGAGCACGTTGAAGTTGAAGAAGAGATGTAAGTCCTCGAAACTCACATTGATGGAACCAGCATCGTGTCGGAAATGATCTCTATTGTAGTGGACTAGCAAAGCATGATGACCTGCTGACATTTGATCCATGCAATATTCATGTAACTCGCGGCAACTGGAGCTACACTCATCAAAGTATTCGCCAACAAGAAATGGCTGGCCATGGACGTAATAGCATGCTTTAAGTACGTGTGCTTTACTTTTAGCTAGCAACAATTGGACTTCTTCATCATCTATGGCGTCAGAAATAATATTACTCCCTGATTCGAACAAGCTGCTGTTAATTTGGTTCTGGGCGATGAGTGCTTTAAGTAAGAGGCAATCGTTCTCTTTCCTCTTCACTCTCCTGGTGCGCTTCCTCGTGGTCGTGGGTGCAGCCTTTTTGGCCACTTCCTTCTTGGTACTTGAAGCATTTCTGGCAGAACGTCTGGTTGCCTGCATGGTAGACTGCCGAGCAGATAGTGAAGCTTGGACAGACTGCTTAGCAGACGGATTATCTATGCCGGACCGCTGAGCTGGTGGTGCTGCTGTGACGGACTACCGGGCTGTAGGAACAGAGGCATCGGACTGCTGACCATGCGTTCAAGCTATGTCGGGTTTCTGCGAAGGTGGTGCCAACTTGTCGGTGTGCTGAGGAGGCCGTGCCAACGCGTTGGTTTGCTGAGCAGGAAGTGCTGACGCATTGGTATGCTGATCACGCGCCTGCGGACTGATGGACTGATGAGCAGTCGGTTCTGGATCTATAGACTGCTTAGCAGGTGGTTATGAAGCATCAGACTGCTTAGCAGTCTATTTCACCAGGTTGGTCTGCTGAGCATGTGCTGCAGCTGGGTCTCCCCCCACTGCTTCAGCGGCCGGCATCTGAACCGGTGGTGCATCATCAGCAGTTGTAGGCCTTGCCACTGGCTGCTTTGGGGCGGAGGATGACATGAACTGTACGCCACAAAGTCGGTCCGGCTGATCACAGGTTGATGCATCAGCCCGCGAGAGATGCTCTGGCATGTAGAGCGTCACCGGTTGAGGGGCGACAGTGGTTGCTCTTGGCGGGGCTTCAGGAATCTCATCGATGAACTCTATTCCCTTTCGTGGCCACTGGATGTGATGTAACGGTGTTTCTCCCAAGGTCCTTTGCTCATGAAAGTCTCCTAGGACATTCTTCATGGCAAATTCAATGAATCCAGCCTTTACTTCAGTCACGTAGCACTTCACACAGCCCGGCTTCAATGGCACGTTGTCCAAGAAGAGGCCATCTTCCAAGAAGGGTGGGCAAACCCAGGCTATTGCACATTTTAATGTACCTTCATAATGTGTAAGGACGCCCTTCAGTCTGTCTTTCATTCCAGATAGATCAGATATAGCATCATCACAAGCAGCTGCAGTCTCAGTGTCGCTGGGGTCAGCTGATGCACAACTACTCTTGTGCAGTGTTGTCACGCAATAAGCAGCATCATCCATGCCCGCCTCCCCTCCCACCTGCTGGCTATCTGTCAGTGTTAGAGTCTTCTGCATCATCATTGACTCCTCAACATCCTTTTGAACAGCCGGATAAATCTCCTTCTGCAACTTTTCAAACAATGCATTCTGCTTCATTTCACTCCTCGCTTTTTCATGCTAAGCCTCTCTTCTTTGCTGAGTGTGAAAGCCCTCTTATGCAGGACATTAACACCTATACCCCTTGCACGGCCAGGGGGCTCTTTTGTGTCTAGAGCAATGGACAGAATGTCACATGGCCCCGATTTCCTATAGAACCTTCCAGGGATCTTGGAAGCCTCTATCATCACTTCATACAGTTTGGCGTCACATGCGTTTTCAGAGTAATAAGTTCCATCATCACGCCTCTTTGCATGTGCAAGTAGTCTCTGACGTGTTCGCCCTTGATTTCACTAAAGGCCGGATCCCCACCCACCACTACTGCTTATTTGTCCTCCTGTTCCCATATCAGTTTCATGCCGTAGTATCTTGCCACACCCATACGGTGGGGTGTATGTTCTTCTTCTGAAGTTCCGATTGCTTGAAACTCTTCGCAGCAAACTCTAGAGTTGCCCTGGCCCTTTTGAATTCTGCCCAGTCTGCCTTTGTAATTTGGGGGTATGCGGGGATTGGGTCCTTGCCTTCACTCAAGTACTTCTTGTACAACACGTGCTTCCAGTTTCTCCAAACATCCCTAGCCTTCTTCAGTGCAACGTGTTCCACCTGCATTCTCCACTGCTCTGAAACATTGAAATGATCCATGATCTCTTGGACTATCCTTCGCCATGTTTCTGTGTCAGCCTTCCGAAACCCCGGCAGATTAATGTTGAGCCTTGCCCTGCCAACAAATCCACACACACTCCAGAACCTCATGCGTGCTTTATATGGTTAAGTTGGAGCCCAGGACTTTAATGAAGGAAATATGCCCTAGAGGCAATAATAAAGTTATTATTTATTTCCTTATTACATGATAAATGTTTATTATTCATGCTAGAATTGTATTAACCGGAAACATGATACATGTGTGAATACATAGACAAACAGAGTGTCACTAGTATGCCTCTACTTGACTAGCTCGTTGATCAAAGATGGTTATGTTTCCTAGCCACAGACATGAGTTGTCATTTGATTAACCGGATCACATCATTAGGAGAATGATGTGATTGACTTGACCCATTCCGTTAGTTTAGCACTTGATCGTTTAGTATTCTTCTACTGCTTTATTCATGACTTATACATGTTCCTATGACTATGAGATTATGCAACTCCCGTTTACCGAAGGAACACTTTGTGTGCTACCAAACGTCACAACGTAACTGGGTGATTATAAAGGTGCTCTACAGGTGTCTCCGAAGGTACTTGTTGGGTTGGCGTATTTCGAGATCAGGATTTGTCACTCCGATTGTCGGAGAGGTATCTCTGGGCCCACTCGGTAATGCACATCACTATAAGCCTTGCAAGCATTGTAACTAATGAGTTAGTTGCGGGATGATGTATTACGGAACGAGTAAAGAGACTTGCCGGTAACGAGATTAAACTAGGTATTGAGATACCGACGATCGAATCTCGGGCAAGTAACATACCGATGACAAAGGGAACAACGTATGTTGTTATGCGGTTTGATCGATAAAGATCTTCGTAGAGTATGTAGGAGCCAATATGAGCATCCAGGTTCCGCTATTGGTTATTGACCGAAGACGTGTCTCGGTCATGTCTACATAGTTCTCGAACCCATAGGGTCCGCACGCCTAAAGTTCGATGATGATTTGTATTATGAGTTATGTGATTTGATGTACTGAAGGTAGTTCGGACTCCTGGATGAGATCGGGGACATGACGAGGAGTCTCGAGATGGACGAGACGTAAAGATCGATATATTAGATGACTATATTCGGACATCAGAAAGGTTCCGAGTGATTCGGATATTTTCGGAGTAACGGGGAGTTACGGGAATTCACCGGGAGAAGTATTGGGCCTTATTGGGCCATACGGGAATAGGGGAAAGAGGCCAAAAGGAAGGAGGCCCCCCCCTCTGGTCCGAATTGGACAAGGGGTGCAGCCCCCTTTTCCTTCTCCCTCTCCCCCTCTTTCCTTCTCTCCTACTCCGGAAAGGAAAGGGGAATCCTACTAGGACTTGGGAGTCCTAGTAGGACTCCCCACACTTGGCGCGCCCCCTCTAGGGCCGGCCTCTCCCTTGCTCCTTTATATACGGGGGCAGGGGGGCACCCCATAGACACAACAATTACTCTCTTGATCTCTTAGCCGTGTGCGGTGCCCCCCTCCACCATATTCCACCTTGATAATATCGTAGCGGTGCTTAGGTGAAGCCCTGCATCAGTAGCATCATCATCACCGTCACCACGCCGTCGTGCTGACGGAACTCTCCCTCAAAGCTCGGCTGGATCGGAGTTCGAGGGACGTCATCGAGCTGAACATGTGCTGAACTCGGAGGTGTCGTACGTTCGGTACTCGGATCGGTCGGATCATGAATACGTACGACTACATCAACCACGTTGTGCTAACGCTTCCGCTTTCGGTCTACGAGGGTACATGGACACACTCTCCCCTCTCGTTGCTATGCATCACCATGATCCTGTGTGTGCGTAGGAAATTTTTGAAATTACTACGTTCCCCAACAGTGGCATCCGAGCCTGGTTTTATGCGTAGATGTTTATGCACGAGTAGAACACGAGTGAGTTGTGGGCGATACAAGTCATACTGCTTACCAGCATGTCATACTTTTGTTCGGAGGTATTGTTGGATGAAGCGGCCCGGACCGACATTACGCGTACGCTTACGCGAGACTGGTTCTACCGACGTGCTTTGCACACAAGTGGCTGGCGGGTGTCAGTTTCTCCAACTTTAGTTGAACTGAGTGTGGCTACGCCCGGTCCTTGTGAAGGTTAAAACAACACTAACTTGACAAACTATCGCTGTGGTTTTGATGCGTAGGTAAGAACGGTTCTTGCTCAGCCCGTAGCAGCCACGTAAAACTTGCAACAACAAAGTAGAGGACGTCTAACTTGTTTTTGCAGGGCATGTTGCGATGTGATATGGCCAAGGCATGATGCTATATTTTATTGTATGAGATGATCATGTTTTGTAACCGAGTTATTGGCAACTGGCAGGAGCCATATGGTTGTCGCTTTATTGTATGCAATGCAATCGCCCTGTAATTGCTTTACGTTATCACTAAGCGGTAGTGATAGTCGTAGAATCAATAGTTGGCGAGATGACAACGATGCTACGATGGAGATCAAGGTGTCGCGCCGGTGACGATGGTGATCATGACGGTGCTTCGGAGATTGAGATCACAAGCACAAGATGATGATGGCCATATCATATCACTTATATTGATTGCATATGATGTTTATCCTTTATGGATCTTATTTTGCTTTGGTTGATGGTAGCATTATAAGATGATCTCTCACTAAATTTCAAGATAAAAGTGTTCTCCTGAGTATGCACCGTTGCCAAAGTTCGTCGTGCCGAGACACCACATGATGATCGGGTGTGATAAGCTCTACGTCCATCTACAACGGGTGCAAGACAGTTTTGCACACGCAAAATACTCAGGTTAAACTTGACGAGCCTAGCATATGTAGATATGGCCTCGGAACACTGAGACCGAAAGGTCGAGCGTGAATCATATAGTAGATATGATCAACATAGTGATGTTCACCATTGAAAACTACTCCATCTCACGTGATGATCGGACATGGTTTAGTTTATTTGGATCACATGATCACTTAGATGATTGGAGGGATGTCTATCTAAGTGGGAGTTCTTAAGTAATATGATTACTTGAACTTTAATTTATCATGAACTTAGTCCTGGTAGTATTAGCATATATATGTTGTAGATCAATAGCTCGCGTTTAGCTCCCTTGTTTTATTTTTGATATGTTCCTAGAGAAAACTAAGTTGAAAGATGTTAGTATCAATGATGCGGATTGGATCCGTGATCTGAGGATTATCCTCATTGCTGCATAGAAGAATTATGTCCTTGATGCACTGCTAGGTGACAGAACTATTGCAGGAGTAGATGCAGACATTATGAACGTTTTGGCAAAGCTCGGTTTGATGACTACTTGATAGTTTAGTGCACCATGCTTTACGGCTTAGAACCGGGACTTCAAAAATGTTTTCAACACCACGGAGCATATAAGATGTTCCAAGAGTTGAAATTGGTATTTCATACTCATGCCCGTGTCGAGAGGTATGAGACCTCTGACAGTACTTTGCCTACAAGATGGAGGAGAATAGCTCAAGCAGTGAGCATGTGCTCAGATTGTCTGAGTACTACAATTGCTTGAATCAAGAGGGAGTTAATCTTCCAGATAAGATAGTAATTGACAAAGTTCTCTAGTCACTATCACCAAGTTACTAGAACTTCGTGATGAACTATAATATACAAGGGATGATGAAAACAATTCCCAAGCTCTTCGCGATGCTAAAATCGGCGAAGGTAGAAATCAAAGAAAAACATCAAGTGTTGATGGTTGACAAGATCACTAGTTTCAAGATAAAGGGCAAAGGGAAGACGGGGAACTTCAAGAAGAACGGCAAGTGATAACCCACAAGTATAGGGGATCACAACAGTTTTTGAGGGTAGAGTATTCAACCCAAATTTATTGATTCGACACAAGGGGAGCCAAAGAATATTCTCAAGTATTAGCAGCTGAGTTGTCAATTCAACCACACCTGGAAACTTAGTATCTGCAGCAAAGTGTTTAGTATCAAAGTAATATGATAGTGGTGGTAACGGTAACAAAAGAGTAGTGCAAGCAATAACAATTTTTTTTGGTATTTTGTAGTGATTGTAACAATAGCAACGGGAAAGTAAATAAACGGAAACCAGTATATGGAAAGCTCGTAGGCACCGGATCGGTGATGGATAATTATGCCGGATGCAGTTCATCATGTAACCGTCATAACATAGGGTGACACAGAACTAGCTCCAATTCATCAATGTAATGTAGGCATGTATTCCGAATATAGTCATACGTGCTTATAGAAAAGAACTTGCATGACATCTTTTGTCCTACCCTCCCATGGCAGCGGGGTCCTAATGGAATAAGGCCTCCTTTTAATAGAGAACCGGAACAAAGCATTAGCATATAGTGAATACATGAACTCCTCAAACTATGGTCATCACCGGGAGTGGTCCTGATTATTGTCACTTCAGGGTTGCCGGATCATAACACATAGTAGGTGACTATAGACTTGCAAGATAGGATCAAGAACTCACATATATTCATGAAAACATAATAGGTTCAGATCTGAAATCATGGCACTCGGGCCCTAGTGACGAGCATTAAGCATAGCAAAGTCATAGCAACATCAATCTCAGAACATAATGGATACTAGGGAACAAACCCTAACAAAACTAACTCGATTACATGATAAATCTCATCCAACCCATCACCGTCCAGCAAGCCTACGATGGAATTACTCACGCACGACGGTGAGCATCATGAAATTGGTGATGGAGGATGGTTGATGATGACGACGGCGACGAATCCCCCTCTCCGGAGCCCCGAACGGACTCCAAATCAGCCCTCCCGAGAGGTTTTAGGGCTTGGCGGTGGCTCCGTATCATAAAACGCGACGATTTCTTCTCCTCTATTTTTTTTCTCCCCAAAAGCAAATATATAGAGTTGGAGTTGGCGTCGGAGGAGCCTCAGGGGGCCCACGAGGTAGGGAGCGCGCCCTAGGGAGGGGGCGCCCCCCACCCTCGTGGACAGGGTGTGGGCCCCCTGGACTTCATCTTTGGCAAGGATTTTTTATTATTTTTTATAAGACATCCCATGGAGTTTCAGGTATTCTGAGAACTTCTGTTTTCTGCACATAAAACAACATCATGGCAATTCTGCGAAAACAGCGTTAGTCCGGGTTAGTTCCATTCAAATCATACAAGTTAGAGTCCAAAACAAGGGCAAAAGTGTTGGAAAAGTAGATACGACGGAGACGTATCAACTCCCCCAAGCTTAAACCCTTGCTTGTCCTCAAGCAATTCAGTTAACAAACTGAAAAAGAAAGAAAAACTTTTACAAACTCTGTTTGCTCTTGTTGTTGTAAATATGTCAAGCCAGCATTCAGGTTTTCAGCAAAGATTATAACTAACCACATTTGCAATAATTCTCAGGTCTCATAATTACTCATATCAATAGCATAATCAACTAGCGAGCCATAATAATAAATCTCGGATGACAACACTTTCTCAAAACAATCATAATATGATATAACAAGATGGTATCTCGCTAGCCCTTTCTGAGACCGCAAAACATAAATGCAGAGCACCTTTAAAGATCAAGGACTAACTAGACATTGTAATTCATGGTAAAAGAGATCCAATCATAGTCACACCCAATATAAATTAATAGTGATGAATGCAAATGACAGCTGTGCTCTCCAGCTAGTGCTTTTTAATAAGAGGGTGATGACTCAGCATAAATGTAAATAGATAGGCCCTTCGTAGAGGGAAGCAGGGATTTGTAGAGGTGCCAGAGCTCGGTTTTGAAATAGAGATAAATAATATTTTGAGCGGTATACTTTCATTGTCAACATAACAACTAAGAGATGGCGATATCTTCCATGTCACACACATTATAGGCGGTTCCCAAACAGAATGGTAAAGTTTATACTCCCCCTCCACCAACAAGCATCAATCCACGGCTTGCTCGAAACAACGAGTGCCTCCAACATACATCAGGTCCCAGGGGGAGTTTTGTTTGCAATTAATTTTGATTTAGTTTGCATAAAGCATGGGACTGGGCATCCCGGTGACCAGCCATTTTCTCGTGAGTGAGGAGCGGAGTCCACTCCTCTTGAGAATAACCCGCCTAGCATGGAAGATAAGGGCAGCCTTTGTTGATACATGAGCTATTCGAGCATACAAAATATAATGTTTATTTGAAGGTTTAGAGTTTGGCACATACAAATTTACTTGGAACGGCACGTAGATACCGCATATAGGAAGGTATAGTGGACTCATATGGAATAACTTTGGGGTTTAAGGGATTGGATGCACAAGCAGTATTCCCGCTTAGTACAAGTGAAGGCTAGCAAAAGACTGGGAAGCGACCAACTAGAGAGCGACAACAGCCATGTACATGCATTAAAATTAATAGACATTGGATGCAAGCATGAGTAGGATATAATCCACCATGAACACAAATATCGTGAAGGCTAGTTGATTTGTTTCAACCACATGCGTGAACATGTGCCAAGTCAAGTCAGTCAAATCATTCAAAGGAGGATACCACCTCATCATACCACATCATAACCATTTCATAGCATATTGGCATGCAAGGTAAACCATTATAACTCATAGCTAATCAAGCATGGCACAAGTAACTACGATCTCTAATTGTCATTGCAAACATGTTTACTCATAATAAGCTGAATCAAGAACGATGAACTCATCATATTTACGAAAAAAAGAGAGGTCGAGTTCATACCAACTTTTCTCATCTCAGTCAGTCCATCATATATCATCATAATTGACTTTCACTTGCACGACCGAACGATGTGAATGATAATAAGAGTGCACGTGCATTGGACTAAGCTGGAATCTGCGAGCATTCAATAAATAGGAGAAGACAAGGCAATATGGGCTCTTGGTTAAATCAACAATAATGCATATAAGAGCCACTTTAACAATTTAATCATGGTCTTCTCCTACTGACCCCCAAAGAAAAGAAAAGAAATAAAACTATTTACACGGGAAAGCTCCCAACAAGCAAAAGAAGAATGGGAAATATTTTTGGGTTTTCTTTTTAATTACTACTACTGCAGAAAAATAAATTACTACTAATTTTTTTGGTTTTTCTTAAAGTTTATCAAACACACAAGAAGAAAGCAGGAAAAAGAGAATAAACTAGCATGGATATTACAGTGAAAGAGTATAAGCACCGACATCTAGTAATGAGTGTGTGAACATAAATGTAATGTCGGTGAGAAATACGTACTCCCCCAAGCTTAGGCTTTTGGCCTAAGTTGGTCTATTGCCAGGGATAGCCTGGCGGATACCCTTAGGTGTAGCTGGGGTCGTACTGCGACGAAGAATAGCTGGGATCATACTGTGATGTAGCGGTTATCGCCTGTTGAGCTGCAGCGTGGAGTTGGGCTGCCTCCGCTCTCCTCTCGTACTCATCTGCTTCATCTCTGGTAATAGTATATCTTCCGTTCGCCTGGTAATCAAAGAAGGCAGGAGTAGGGAGAGTAATACGGACAACACGCCATTTATCAAAGATTAGTTGATATAAAAGAGGCAATTCAGGCCTCTCGACAAACTGGTGCGAAGCCATAGAGTTAGAATCTAAATATGCAGGAGGCAACTCCGTATCACCCTCACGAATGTCTATCTCAAGAAAATTAGCTAAGCGGGTTGCATAAATTCCTCCAAAGAAATCTCCATTATATCTATTATGATGCAACCTACGAGCTATAATGGCTCCCATATGATAAGATCGGTTTCCTAACACAGCACTCATGAGAATGCTAAGGTCAGGGACACACATGTGACATGCTTCATCCTTAGCATTTATGCATCTACCTATGAAGAGAGCAAAATAATGTATAGCAGGAAAGTGAATGCTCCCTATGGTAGCTTGCGTTATATCTCTAGATTCCCCTACAGTTATACTAGCAAGAAAGTTTCTAAATTCAGATTTAGGGGGATCCCTAACACTACCCCATGATGGAAGTTTGCAAGCAAAAGTGAAATCCTCTAAGTCCATGGTATAAGATTTGTCATAAAGATCAAACATGACTGAAGGAGAATTACGCGAAGATGAATACTCAAACCTCCTCACAAATGAACTTGTGAGATCATGATACTGGGGGCATTTGTCAGCCTCAAAGTCCTCAAGACCGGCATTATACAAATATGCTTTAAATTCTTCTTTGATTCCCGCACGATCCATAAATTTTTCCGACATCCATTCACAAGGCCACACTAGAGCGTCTGTTGGTGGTTCCTCGTCAGCATCGCGCATAGAAAGCCTGGGTCCTTGCTTCTTAGACGAACCACCTTGGAACATTTTCCTAAGCATATTGTTTTTCTCTGAAAAAATTCTGAAATTTTTAGTAACTTCAAACAAAAGTGAACCAACTTCAATAAAACTGATAGCAACTACTCCTGCAAGTACCTAGAGCCTATATCAAGCATTAGAACTACTTGGAACCATATAAATTTGACATGCAAGCTCAAGAACATGGTCGCCTATGTAGCACAAATTTGCAAAGAATAAAGCACTAGAACAAAAACTAATTGGACCAATGGAGGAGTCACATACCAAGGAACAATCTCTCCAAGCAGTTTTGCGAGAGGTGCTTTGAGCAAGGAGATCGAAAATCACAGCAAAGGTGGCTGGAACTCATGCTTGAGTTGGTTTTTCGTGTTTGTGGGAGGAAGAAGAAGAGGATGGGTGCAAGAATAAGTGGAGGAGGGCCACCGTGGGCCCACGAGGCAGGGGGCGCGCCTAGGGGGGTAGGGCGCGCCCTCCACCCTCGTGACCAGGTGGCAGCTCCCCCCGCGGTGATTTTTGCACTATAAATCCTCAAATATTCCTGAAAAAATCATATTAAATTGGCATGGCATTCTGAGGACTTTTATTTTTGGGATATTTTTATATTGCACGGATAAATCAAGAAACAGATAGAAAAATACTATCCTTACTTTATTTCAACTAAATAACAGAAAGTATAAAGAGGGTACAGAAGGTTGTGCTTCTAGTTTCATCCGTCTCATGCTTATCAAAAGGAATCCACTAACAAGGTTGATCAAGTCTTGTTAACAAACTCATTCCGATTGACATGAAACCGGAGAAATTTCGAATAACACTAGGTTACCTCAACGGGGATATGCACATCCCCTATAATAAGTATATCATATTTCTTCTTGACAGTAGGAAGAGGAAATTCAAAACCTCCAAATATAATCGATGGAATTTTTCCAATAGAGTTGATACTATGGACTTGAGGTTGTTTCCTCGAAAAATGTACCGTATGCTCATTACCATTAACATGAAAAGTAACATTGCCTTTATTGCAATCAATAACAGCCCCTGCAGTATTAAGAAAAGGTCTTCCAAGAATAATAGACATACTATCATCCTCGGGAATATCAAGAATAACAAAGTCCGTTAAAATAGTAACGTTTGCAACCACAACAGGCACATCCTCACAAATGCCGACATGTATAGTAGTTGATTTATCAGCCATTTGCAAAGATATTTCAGTAGGTGTTAACTTATTCAAGTCAAGTCTACGATATAAAGAGATAGGAATAACACTAACACCGTCTCCAAGATCACATAAAGCAGTTTTAACATAGTTTCTTTTAATGGAGCATGGTATAGTAGGTACTCCTGGATCTCCAAGTTTCTTTGGTATTCCATCCTTAAAAGTATAATTAGCAAGCATGGTGGAAATTTCAGCTTCCGGTATCTTTCTTTTATTAGTAATGATATCCTTCATATATTTAGCATAAGGATTAGTTTTGAGCACATCAGTCAATCGCATACGTAAAAAGATAGGTCTAATCATTTCAGCAAAGCGCTCAACATCCTCATCATCATTTTTCTTGGATGGTTTGGGAGGAAAAGGCATGGGTTTCTGAACCCAAGGTTCTCTTTCTTTACCATGTTTCCTAGCAACAAAGTCTCTCTTATCATAACATTGATTCTTTGATTGTGGGTTATCAAGATCAACAGCAGGTTCAACTTCTACATCATTATCATTACTAGATTGAGCATCATCATGAACATCATCATTAACATTTTCATTAGGTTCATGTTCATTTCCAGATTGTGTTTCAGCATCAGACATAGATATATCATTTGGATTATCAGGTGGTTCAGCAATAGGTTCACTAGAAGTTTGCACAGTTCTATCATTTTTCTTTTTCTTCCTTTTAGAAGAACTAGGTACATCAATATTATTTCTCTGAGAATCTTGCTCAATTCTCTTAGGGTGGCGTTCAGGATACAAAGGTTCCTAAGTCATTCTACCAGTTCTAGTAGCCACTCTAACAGCATAATCATTTTCTTACTATTCATTTCAGCAAGTAATTCTTTTTGAGCCTTAAGTACTTGTTCCATTTGAGTGGTAACCATAGAGGCATGCTTGCTAACAAGTTTTAGTTCACCTCTAATATTAGCCATATAATCACCCAAGCGTTTAATCATATAAGCATCTTGTTTTAATGGTCTACCAAAATAAGCATTGAAGTCTTCTTGCTTAAACATAAAGTTATCAAACTCATCCAAGCACAGACTAGCAATTTTAGTAGGAGGGATCTCAGCTTTATCATATCTATAGAGAGAATTTACCTTTACTACCTGTGTCGGGATATCGAGGTCTGGAGGTTCTTCAATAAATAAAGGATTAAGATCATATGTGTCTTCAACAGGCTGTAAATTAAGACCATGTATTTCTTCAATAGGAGGTAAATTCTTAACATCTTTAGCTTTAATACCTTTTTCTTTCATAGATCTCTTTCCCTCTTGCATATCTTCGGGACTGAGAAATAGAACACCTCTCTTCTTCGAAGTTGGTTTAGGGATAGGCTCAGTAATTGGAGCAGGAGCTGGCTCAGGGGCTGGCTCAGGAGGTGCCCAATTATTTTCATTTGTCAACATATTATTCAATAAAATTTCAGCTTCATCCGGTGTCCTTTCCCTGAAAAGAGAACCAGCACAACTATCCAGGTAATCTCTGGAAGCATCGGTTAGTCCATTATAAAAGATATCAAGTATTTCAGGTTTCTTAAGAGGATGATCAGGCAAAGCATTAAGTAACTTGGAATCCTCCCCCAAGCTTGTGGGAGACTCTCTTCTTTAATTTGCACAAAGTTGTATATTTCCTTTAAAGCAGCTTGTTTCTTATGAGCAGGGAAATATTTAGCAGAGAAGTAATAAATCATATCCTGGGGACTACGCACACAACCAGGATCAAGAGAATAAACCATATCTTAGCATCACCCTTTAATGAGAACGGAAATATTTTAAGTATGTAAAAGTAGCGAGATCTCTCATCATTAGTAAACAGGGTGGCTATATCATTTAATTTAGTAAGATGTGCCACAACAGTTTCAGATTCATAGCCATGAAAAGGATCAGATTCAACCAAAGTAATTATATCAGGATCAACAGATAATTCATAATCCTTATCAGGAACACAAATAGGTGAAGTAGCAAAAGCAGGGTCAGGTTTCATTTTATCTTTAAGAGATTCTTTGTTCCATTTAGCTAATAACCTCTTGAGCTCATATCTATCTTTGCAAGCTAAAATAGCAGCAGAAGATTCCATATCAAAAACATAACCCTCAGGAATAACAGGCATATCTTCATCATTATAATCAGATTCAATAATTTCTTTCTCTCTAGCCCTAGCAATTTGTTCATCAAGAAATTCACTAAGGTGCACAGTAGTATCAGGCATAGAAGCAGTTTCATCATAAGTATCATGCATAGCAGAAGTGGCATCATCAATAACATGCGACATATCAGAACGAATAGCAGAAGCAGGTTTAGGTGTCGCAAGCTTACTCATAACAGAAGGTGAATCAAGTGCAGAGCTAGATGGCAGTTCCTTACCTCCCCTCGTAGTTGAGGGATAAATTTTTGTTTTAGCGTCTTTCAAGTTCTTCATAGTGTCCAGCAGATATAAATCCCAAGTGACTCAAGGAATAGAGCTATGCTCCCCGGCAACGGCGCTAGAAAAAGGTCTTCATAACCCACAAGTATAGGGGATCGCAACAGTTTTTGAGGGTAGAGTATTCAACCCAAATTTATTGATTCGACACAAGGGAAGCCAAAGAATATTCTCAAGTATTAGCAGCTGAGTTGTCAATTCAACCACACCTGGAAACTTAGTATCTGCAGCAAAGTGTTTAGTAGCAAAGTAATATGATAGTGGTGGTAACGGTAACAAAAGAGTAGTGCAATCAATAATAAATTTTTTTGGTATTTTGTAGTGATTGTAACAATCGCAACGGGAAAGTAAATAAACAGAAACCAGTATATGGAAAGCTCGTAGGCACCGGATCAGTGATGGATAATTATGCCGGATGCGGTTCATCATGTAACAGTCATAACATAGGGTGACACAGAACTAGCTCCAATTCATCAATGTAATGTAGGCATGTATTCCGAATATAGTCATACGTGCTTATGAAAAAGAACTTGCATGGCATCTTTTGTCCTACCCTCCCGTGGCAGCAGGGTCCTAATGGAAACTAAGGGATATTAAGGCCTCCTTTTAATAGAGAACCGAAACAAAGCATTAGCACATAGTGAATACATGAACTCCTCAAACTATGGTCATCACCGGGAGTGGTCCCGATTATTGTCACTTCGGGGTTGCTGGATCATAACACATAGTAGGTGACTATAGACTTGCAAGATAGGATCAGAACTCACATATATTCATGAAAACATAATAGGTTCAGATCTGAAATCATGGCACTCGGGCCCTAGTGACAAGCATTAAGCATAGAAAAGTCATAGCAACATCAATCTCAGAACATAATGGATACTAGGGATCAAACCCTAACAAAACTAACTCGATTACATGATAAATCTCATCCAACCCATCATCGTCCAGCAAGACTACGATGGAATTACTCACGCATGGCGGTGAGCATCATGAAATTGGTGATGGAGGATGGTTGATGATGACGACGGCGACGAATCCCCCTCTCCGGAGCCCCGAACGGACTCCAGATCAGCCCTGCCGAGAGGTTTTAGGGCTTGGCGGCGGTTCCGTATCGTAAAACGCGATGATTTCTTCTCCTCTATTTTTTCTCCCCGAAAGCAAATATATAGAGTTGGAGTTGGCGTCGGAGGAGCCTCAGGGGGCCCAAGAGGTAGGGGGCGCGCCCTAGGGGGGGCGCCCCCCACCCTCGTGGACAGGGTGTGGGCCCCTTGGACTTCATCTTTGGCGAGGATTTTTTATTATTTTTTATAAGACATCCCGTGGAGTTTCAGGTCATTCCGAGAACTTTTGTTTTCTGCACATAAAACAACATCATGGTAATTCTGCTGAAAACAGCGTCAGTCTGGGTTAGTTCCATTCAAATCATACAAGTTAGAGTCCAAAACAAGGGCAAAAGTGTTTGGAAAAGTAGATACGATGGAGACGTATCAGCAAGCAAGTTGCTGCTCAAGTGAAGAAGCCCAAGTTTGGACCTAAGCCTGAGACTAAGTGCTTCTACTGCAAAGGGACTGGTCACTGGAAGCGGAACTACCCCAAGTATTTGGCGGATAAGAAGGATGGAAAAGTGAACAAAGGTATATTTGATATACATGTTATTGATGTGTACTTTACTAGTGTTTATAGAAACCCCTTAGTATTTGATACTGGTTCAGTTGCTAAGAGTAGTAACTCGAAACGGGAGTTGCAGAATGAACAGAAACTAGTTAAGGGTGAAGTGACGATGTGTGTTGGAAGTAGTGTCAAGATTGATATGGTCATCATCGCACACTCGCTATACTTTCGGGATTAGTGTTGAACCTAAATAAATGTTATTTGGTGTTTGTGTTGAGTATGAATATGATTTGATCATGTTTATTGCAATACGGTTATTCATTTAAATTAGAGAATAATTGTTGTTCTGTTTACATGAATAAAACCTTCTATGGTCATACACCCAATGAAATGGTTTGTTGGATCTCGATCGTAGTGATACACATATTCATAATATTGAAGCCAAAAGATGCAAAGTTAATAATGATAGTGCAACTTATTTGTGGCACTGCTGTTTATGTCATATTGGTGTAAAGCGCATGAAGAAACTCCATGCCGATGGGCTTTTGGAATCACATGATTATGAATCACTTGATGCTTGCGAACCATGCCTCATGGGCAAAATGACTAAAACTCCGTTCTCCGGAACAATGGAGCGAGCAACTGACTTATTGGAAATAATACATACTGATGTATGCGGTCCAATGAGTGTTGAGGCTCGCGGTGGGTATCATTATTTTCTGACCTTCACAGATGATTTGAGCAGATATGGATATATCTACCTGATGAAATACAAGTCTGAAACATTTGAAAAGTTCAAAGAATTTCAGAGTGAAGTGGAGAATCATCGTAAAAAGAAAATAAAAGTTTCTATGATATGATCGCAGAAGTAAAATATTTGAGTTAACGAGTTTGGCCTTCAGTTAAAACAATGTGAAATAGTTTCACAACTCACGCCACCTGGAACACCACAGTGTAATGGTGTGTCCGAACATCATAACCGTACTTTATTAGATATGGTATGATCTATGATGTCTCTTACCGATCTACCACTATCGTTTTGGGGTTATGCATTAGAGATAGCTACATTCATGTTAAATAGGGCACCATCTAAATCCATGGAGATGACACCGTATGAACTGTGGTTTGGCGAGAAACCTAAGCTGTCGTTTCTTAATGTTTGGGACTGCAATGCTTATGTGAAAAAGTTTCAACATGATAAGCTCGAACCCAAATCGGAAAAGTAAATCTTCATAGGATACCCAAAAGAAACTGTTGGGTACACCTTCTATCACAGATCCGAAGGAAAGATATTTGTTGCTGAGAATGGATCCTTTCTAGAGAAGGAGTTTCTCTCGAAAGAAGTGAGTAGGAGGAAAGTAGAACTTGATGAGGTAATTGTACCTTCTCTCGAATTGGAAAGTAGCTCATCAATGAAATCAGTTGCAGTGATGCCTACACGAATTAGTGAGGAGGTTAATGATGATGATCATGAAACTTCAGATCAAGTTACTACCAAACCTCGTAGGTCAACCAGAGTAAGATCCGCACCAGAGTGGTACGGTAATCCTGTTCTGGAAGTCATGTTACTAGACCATGATGAACCTGCGAACTATGAGGAAGCGATGATGAGCCCAGATTCTGCAAAATGGCTTGAGGCCATGAAATCTGAGATAGGATCCATGTATGAAAATAAAGTATGGACTTTGGTGGAATTGCCCGATGATCGGCAAGCCATTGAGAATAAATGGATCGTCAAGAGGAAGACAGACGCTGATAGTAGTGTTACTATCTACAAAGCTCGAATTGTTGCAAAAATGTTTTCAACAAGTTCAAGATGTGGAATACTAAGAGATTTTTCTCACTTGTATCGATGCTTAAATGTCTGTCCGAATCATGTTAGCAATTGCCGCATTTCATGAAATTTGGGAAATGGATGTCAAACCTGCATTCCTTAATGGATTTCTTAAAAGAAGAGTTGTATATGATGCAACCAGAAGGATTTGTCGATCCTAAAGGTGCTAACAAAGTGTGGAAAGCTCCAGCAATCCATCTATGGACTGGTCCAAGCATCTCGGAGTTGGAATATACGCTTTGATAAGTTGATCAAAGCATATAGTTTTACACAGACTTGCATTGAAGCCTGTATATACAAGAAAGTGAGTGGGAGCACTACATCATTTCTGATAAATATATGTGTAGCGACCCGACTCGGTAAGAGTCGAAGTCTCTGTGCTTACCATGCTAGTCCCTGGATCGACTTGCTAGCACACACAGTACTCGATGAAATAACAGAAATAACACACATCTCTTTATTACATTGATAGTCCAGGAGCAATACATTTATTAAAAAATAAGGCATAAAGCCAATAAGCAAATACTGCGGAAGCAAAGAAGTAAATGAGTCCAACTCCACGAGCAAGGTTGAGTGTAGAACATCGACCTATCGCACCTTAATCCTCGTCGGATATATCTGCAACGTGATAAGTTGTAGCCAAATGGGTCAGTACATTGAATGTACCGGCAAGTCACATCATAGTGTAATGAACCTACTTTTACATGCAGTTTGACTGGTGGAAAGCTCTAAGTTTAGTTTTTGTTTTGCATAAAGCTAGTTTTTCCCTATTAGAAAAGATTGTTATTCTACTACTACACATTTGCATAGGATGAGTTGGCAAATCCAACTCCATCCGTCCCCAAGTTTCATTTAAAACCCAACTGTTTAATTAAAGGTGAGGAGATCTCCCGACATTTCCACTACTAGATGCTCAAGTTGTCCGTAACCGGGGACACAGCTAATCGATTAGGTTGAAAACTCTGCAGAGGTTGTGCACTTTTCCCCACAAGACTCGACCACCGCCATGATCAGAAGATCGAGACATAGCCTTTAGAAAATGTTCCCCCTTAACCCACGGATAGGCCGGTACACCTACATCATTCTACATCTGCTAGCCCATCCCGGAAGGGGGCACACTAACTACTCAACTAAGCCAGAGCCCATATTGGCATGTGGCTGCACACGTAAGCTTCTAGACATGAGAATACGATTGATCTCTTTGATCCTGAGCGGACGGTCCACTAGTGGTGCACCACCATGGATTTCCCATGCGTGCCCCACTGTACTTCGCCACCATTCCCACAAGTTTCCGCCCAGGTAGTTCATTTTTTTTAACTTAGGTCTTATTTACTACATTGTCACTCATCTCTCACAATGATCACTCCCCAATCCACGTCTACTTAGCATAGCAACATAAAGTAAAACGATGGTGACAAAGTTATATGGTTCAGACCTACCTCAATGAACTACTGGGTGAAAAGCAAAGTCATGTGGCACCAGTTTCCTACCATGCAGTCCTACTGCAAAGAACTAAGTGCATAATAAAAACATAGGTAATGAAACATGATCAAGATGCAACTTGCCTTGGTACTGCTGGTTGAATTCTAAAGACTGATAATATTCTGCTTCGCATTCCAGGCAATCTATCGCAAGGAAGATAAACAAACATAAGCAACAATCCAGACACCAAAAGAACATGCACAGCAAAAAGTCTCGGAAAAACCAAATGAACATACAACACACTAAGCTACTACAGAAATATACTAAGTGCAAAACAACATAGTCCTATGGTTCAAGGAGTGATGTGAAGTATAGTGCATACTATGCATACTAGTAAAAATATTAAAGGGCAGAATCTAGTGTGTGAAAATTATTGTGACAAAGGTCCAGGTGATAGGGCTTTGCTACGGTGACATCATGCAAAAGGAATCAACTTAATCGGAGCTACAGTTTGGGAGATATGGCTATTTGAAGTTTGAAATAGAATCTGAATAAATTCAAATTTGAATCTAACAAAAGTTTGCAAAAACTATGCTACTAGATAGATCTAAACAATACGAAGAACTTGCCGCTGGTTTCATCGAGTTTGGATCTATGGTTAAAAAGTTATGGTTAATCTAAGATCAGGGGCTAATCTGCTATTTACAGGGACTAAATGGTGAAGAAAAACTACTGCAAACAGGTCCCTGGCCACGTGGCGGCTCCTGGTTGGCCGAGCAGCATCCGCTGCGGAGGCTATACGGCGAACGGCCGCTAAATAAGAAAAAAAACAACGGCGGTGGCTAATTAAAGAAAGCTGATGCTCGGTTTAAATAAACCGCACGGTCTAAGGGAACCGCGGTTAACCGCGTACCTCTTCGCAAAATAAAAAAAATTGAACCTAATCTAATCCGGGCCGTCGGGGATCGATCTAACGGGCGGGATTGGGGCGGCGGCTTGCAGTGGGTGGTGGTGGTGGCCGGTGACGACGAAGACGGCGGCGCGGCGTCGGTGACGGAGGGGACGGCGGCTACGGCGGTCCTTGGCGTTGGGGAAGAAGACGGGAAGGTGCAACGTGGCTTGGGCGTCACGAAGGTGGTGTTGGCGTGCGTCGGCGACGTCCGGACGGGGCGGGGCGAAGACGGCGGCCTTCGGAGCTCCGGCGACTCCGGCGTCGACGGTGCGGCGGCTCCGATGGTACCTGGGGCAAAAAATGTGTCAAAACGATGCGCGTTGTCACGGGGATCCAAATGACAAAGGAAGGAGAGCTAGGGGGTGCCACAGACGACGAAATAGATGACGGAGTGGCGCGGCTCTGACGAGATGCGAACGGCGACGGCGAGCAGTAGAGGCGGCGTGGGAAGAAGCGAGATGGCGAGGATGGAAGAGGGGGTCCTGGCCTTTATATAGGCGAGGGCAGAGGGCTTAGGGGCCGCGGATATGTGTTATCCGTGAGGGCCTCGCCCGGCGGTTGCGGAGCGCGGCGGCGAGCTCATCCAAGCGGGGCAAGCGGGAGGTTGGGGAGAACAGGTGGAGCGGGGCCCACCAGTCAGTGGCGGTGGCGGTAGCGAGCGAGAGGGGGCGCGGGCGGTCGACCGGTGCGGAAGGCGTCGGGCGCTGGGCACTAGCCTTGGGCCAAATGGCCAGCTGGGCCGGTTGGGGCGCTCCTGGGCCGAACCAGTTTCGGTCCAGGCTGCGGTGAGTGTGTGCGTGTTTTTTTTTAAAAAACCGAACACTAAAGTGGCCCTAAATAATTCAAATGAATTAATAAAAACACCACAATAATTTCTAAAATAACTATGCAATATTTAGAGCCTAATGAACATTAACTTAAGCACAGAACATTTTTAAAATATTTCCCTAATGCAATTAATGCACTTTTTGCAAAAAAATACCAATAAACTCCAAAACTTAAAGTAATATTCAAAATAAAATTTCCCACTCTTTTTATATTTTGAGGAAGTCATCCTATCCCCTCTCATTTGTTTTTCTCGGGTGGAAAACTATCATTTGAATATTTCAAAAACTCCAAAATGCAAAGAAATATGATATGCATTGAATGATTCTATTAACATCCAAATTAAAAAAAATTGGGATGTTACAATATGTGATTGACATATTGTTGATCGGAAATAATGTAGAATTTTCTGGAAAGCATAAAGGAATATTTGAAAGGAGTTTTTCAAAGAAAGACCTCGGTGAAGCTGCTTACATATTGAGCATCAAGATCTATAGAGATAGATCAAGTCGCTTGATAAGTTTTTTTAATGAGTACATACCTTGACAAGATTTTGAAGTAGTTCAAAATGGAACAGTCAAAGAAAGAGTTTTTGCCTGTGTTGCAAGGTGTGAAGTTGAGTAAGACTCAAAACCCGACCACGGCAGAAGATAGAGAGAGAATGAAAGTCATTCCCTATGCCTCAGCTATAGGTTCTATAAAGTATGCCATGCTATGTACCATACCTATTGTATACCCTGCCCTGAGTTTGGAAAGGGAGTACAATAGTGATATAGGAGTAGATCACTGGACATTGGTCAAAATTATCCTTAGTGGAATAAGGATATGTTTCTCGGTTATGGAGGTGAAAAAAAGTTCATCATAAAGGGTTACGTCGATGCAAGTTTTGGCAGTGATCCAGATGACTCTAAATCTCAATCTGGATACATATTTAAAGTGGGAGCAATTAGCTAGAGTAGCTCCGTGCAGAGCATTGTTGACATAGAAATTTGCAAAATACATACGGATCTGAATGTGGCAGACCCGTTGACTAAACTTCTCTCATAAGCAAAACATGATCACACCTTAGTACTCTTTGAGTGTTAATCACATAGTGATGTGAACTGGATTATTGACTCTAGTAAACCCTTTGGGTGTTGGTCACATGACGATGTGAACTATGGGTGTTAATCACATGGTTATATGAACTATTGTTGTTAAATCACATGGCGATGTGAACTAGATTATTGACTCTAGTGCAAGTGGGAGACTAAAGGAAATATGCCCTAGAGGCAATAATAAAGTTATTATTTATTTCCTTATTACATGATAAATGTTTATTATTCATGCTAGAATTGTATTAACCGGAAACATGATACATGTGTGAATACATAGACAAACAGAGTGTCACTAGTATGCCTCTACTTGACTAGCTCGTTGATCAAAGATGGTTATGTTTCCTAGCCACATACAGGAGTTGTCATTTGATTAACGGGATCACATCATTAGGAGAATGATGTGATTGACTTGACCCATTCCGTTAGCTTAGCACTTGATCGTTTAGTATTCTGCTATTGCTTTCTTCATGACTTATACATGTTCCTATGACTATGCATTATGCAACTCCCGTTTACCGGAGAAACACTTTGTGTGCTACCAAACGTCACAACGTAACTGGGTGATTATAAACGTTCTCTACAGGTGTCTCTGAAGGTACTTGTTGGGTTGCCGTATTTCGAGATTAGGATTTGTCACTCCGATTATCGGAGAGGTATCTCTGGGCCCACTCGGTAATGCACATCACTATAAGCCTTGCAAGCATTGTAACTAATGAGTTAGTTGCGGGATGATGTGTTACGGAACGAGTAAAGAGACTTGCCGGTAACGAGATTGAACTAGGTATTGAGATACCGACGATTGAATCTCGGGAAAGTAACATACCAATGACAAAGGGAACAATGTATGTTGTTATGCGGTTTGACCGATAAAGATCTTCATAGAGTATATATGAGCCAATATGAGCATCCAGGTTCAGCTATTGGTTATTGACCGGAGACGTGTCTCGGTCATGTCTACATAGTTCTCAAACCCGTAGGGTCCGCACGCTTAAAGTTCGATGACGATTTGTATTATGAGTTATGTGATTTGATGTACTAAAGGTAGTTCAGTGTCTCGGATGAGATCAGGGACATGGCAAGGAGTCTCAAAATGGTCGAGACGTAAAGATCGATATATTGGACGACTATATTCGGACATCGGAAAGGTTCTGAGTGATTCGGGTATTTTCGGAGTACCGGGGAGTTACGGGAATTCACTGGGAGAATTATTGGGCCTTATTGGGCCATACGGGAATAGAGGAGAGAGGCCAAAAGGAAGGAGGCGCGCGGCCCCCTCTGGTCCGAATTGGAGAAGGGGTGCATCCCCCTTTTCCTTCTCTCTCTCCCCTTCTTTCCTTCTCTCCTACTCCGGAAAGGAAAGGGGAATCCTACTAGGACTTGGGAGTCCTAGTAGGACTCCCCACACTTGGCGCGCCCCCTCTAGGGCCAGCCTCTCCCTTGCTCCTTTATATACGGGGGCAGGGGGACACCCCATAGACACAACAATTGATCTCTTGATTTCTTAGCCGTGTGCGGTGCCCCCTCCACCATATTCCATCTTGATAATATCGTAGCGGTGCTTAGGCGAAGCCCTGCGTCGGTAGCATCATCATCACCGTCACCACGCCGTCTGCTGACGGAACTCTCCCTCATAGCTCGGCTGGATCGGGGTTCGACAGACATCATTGAGCTGAACGTGTGCTAAACTCGGTGGTGTCGTACGTTTGGTACTTGGATCGGTCGGATCGTGAAGAGGTACGACTACATCAACCGCGTTGTGCTAACGCTTCCCTTTCGGTCTACCAGGGTACGTGGACACACTCTCCCCTCTCGTTGCTATGCATTACCATGATCCTATGTGTGCGTAGGAAAATTTTGAAATTACTACGTCCCCAAAATTTAAATCAATCTCGGTTACTTCATATACACCTTTAGGCTAGTGTGTGGGCTTCCATGGAGCGTTCCCCCGTGTCCTGACCGGAAGGATAATTGCTGCAGCTCTATCCCGTTCAAGACTACTTGATCTCTCACAATCTGCTGAAGACCTAGGGTTGTCTGAATCAGATGAAGATACATGGCCTGAATGAGTGCTGTCGCTGCTACTCGGCATCTACAGAGAACACATGCGAAACTCAGGAAAGGAGGATAAGCATAAAACTAACAACTTGATATCAAGCTTTCTAAACATGCCATGCAATAATTTAAAAATTTACGGCTAATTTGTTAAGTTTGTGTGACTCGGGCGCGCGTGTTATGTAATAGGCAGTAACTTATTGGCACAAATACAGCTTATATGTAGTAAGGAAGGTAGATAATGAACACATATACGCTCTTCGTTATTTTATAGCCAATTTGGGAACATACGAAACGGAATTGGAAGATGGATTGCGAGGAAATATGCCTCACCGCGATGGAGAGCAGTAACTAACAGGCTTCTTAATGCAAACCCGGCCGGACCACAGGAGAGGTGAGGGTTACTGCATCAATATGCTCGAGGGTGGCTAGCGAGCAAACGAAGACGGTGAGGCGCGGGCCGCCGCGTGTTGGGAACGGCAGTGGAGGTAGGCTTGACGCCGAAGAGCGGGCACACGGCTAGGGTGAGCACGGCGGCGCCGGAGAGGGTTCTTCTGTGGATCTGGGGGAGGGGGGAGCTGGCGAAGAAGATTGGATGGACTAGTTGAGTGAAAGGCGGGGAGACGGTGGGGGGGGTGTTGGCGGCCTAGGTGAAAGGGGTGAAAAATATCCCCGGTCGCCGCGCGTGCGGAAAGGCCTATGCAAACGGTTGCCTCTAAGCGCTCGTGTGCACAAACAGAATAATTTCGTTTGAAATGAAGACATATTGATTTTGAAATTAAGACGTGAGTTCATCGTTTCACCTCTAAATTCTTCGCACGTAAACCAATCACAATTTTACCACGGATTTGATTTGCTGGCGCATTTCAGGTCTCGTGTGCTATATGTAGGACATCTTTTGGCATTTACCATGCATGTTGGCATATAAATCAATTCCTAGCCGGACTACATTTCTTGTCGAAAGGGATGAGGATTGTCGTTCGATTTGGGAGCATCCAACGGTGCAGACGTACGATCCGTGGGGTTTGGGTTCTGGCCAATCAGAACGCATGACTCAGATCGCGCGCGCAGCGAGGGGGGGGCATCCGCCACGGTTTGGTAGGCACATGACTTTCATGTGTGAACCGTGTGCTATTTGAAAACATTTTTTTGGGAGGGGATATTTGAAAACATGTACATGTGTTGTCGAAAGGGATGAGGATCGCCGTTCGATCAAGGAGAATCCAACGGTGCAGACGTACGATCCGTGGGGTTTGGGTTCTGGCCAATCAGAATGCTCGACTCAGATCGTGCGCATGGCAGAGGGGTGGGGGGTGTTGCATCGGCCACGGTTTAGTGGACACACGGCTTTCATGAGTGAATCGTGTGCTCTTTGAAAACATTTACATTACCTAACATCATATTTTTGTTCGAATGAAAACATGAGTTCATCATTTCGCCTCCAATTTTTTTCCACGGTAAGAAATCATGAGTATAGTGGAGAGTGTCATATACTAGTATCATGAATATACAGTACATATGATATTACCTTTAATTAATTATAGCGCATTGTATAATACATAGAGTATAGTATCATATATAGATCATATTTATTGCCATGCATGACACAAATTAGCATCACATTTAACATGATAGGTATCTACCTACTATATGTTACTCTAACCCTCTTTATATATATATTTTAGTCTTCGTCACATCAGCATACTTGATATTTCCAAGTGCATGACATCGTCGTCTATGATACCACCACTATGGCCAGCCTTATATAGTGGGGAGTATCATATACTATATATATATAATCATGCATATGATACTAGTGTATGATACTACGTACATACCTTCATAGTGCATATATATAGTATCATAGAGTAGTACTAGCTTGCTCTGTAAACTAATATAAGAGCGTTTAGATTACTAAATAGTGACCTAAACGCTCTTATATTAGTTTACGGAGGGAGTATATATATCATAGATGACCGTATTTATGAACTGAGCCCTATAAGGCTGGTTGTAATGGGGAGTATTATATATATATATACTAGTAGTATCATGCATGCATATATATGATAGTGTAGCTAGGATACTACTTCCGTAATGCATAGTATCATAAGTTAACATCTTAGGTTGCCTTACTAGTTGTCATGCATCACACAAAGTAGTAGTACAACATTTAATATGACACGGTATCATGATATGATACCACATCCTCTCTTGTGTGCCACATTATCCAGAAAGTCTAGTTGGCATGCATGATACCGCTTATGATAATACCATTACAACCAGCCTAAACCGGAAAGGAGAGAGTGTGAGACTAGCCACAATGGAGAGTAGTACACTAGTAACATACACATATCCCTAGACTATATATGTTACTACCTTCATAGTGGGTAGTAACATAAGTGTAATTTCATGCAAAGCTTCATCTCTTAGGTTACAGACTCATATTGCATTGGGACATGTGATGCTATAGTAACTAGCTAAGTTACTGAAACTATCTCTCTCCTCATTAACTTATTGCCACATAAGCAAGTTTGCTGAGTTGCAGTCGGTGTTACTGCTGAAGTTACTCTGTGGCTAGTCTGATACTAGCTAGTCGTCTATGATATACTAGCTACCTCACTGAGAGCATGGTTAATAATACAGTCAAGGGTCGGCTATAAGAAGTTGTCATGTCATATACAGCCAACCTCTTAGCGGGCATGTACAATAATAAGTTTTATATACGTACTAGTTTATCAATAGTTGGCCCATCTTACATCCTCACAAAGTGTCTTGGGTCTCGTGTTGCAGTTGGCTCTACTAACCAAGAGCCCGCTTCTCTTCTCTTTCCTCCAACTAATAAGCACATAAATATAGTATTCTATTCCTTATAGACAGACTACCCACAATGGGAGTAACATAGATAGTAACATCACACATATCTAGATAAAATAGATGATGTGGCAAGCAATAAATGAAGAAATGGAGGAAAGTGGATATGTGTGATGTTACTACCTATGTTACTCCCACTATGGGTATAGTCTTACTATAGTATGAGACTACCCACAATGGGAGTAACATAGGTAGTAACATCGCACATATCTAGATAAATTAAGTAGATGATGTGGCAAGCAATAAATAAAGAAAGAGAGGAAAGTAGTGACATAGCTAGTTACTAGTAGTATGAGTAACATCACATGTACATATAAGGCAAGATGTGTCTATAGCCTAATAAATGAAGTGTTGCATGTTACCACACATATATGTTACTCCCCACTATAGAGGTAGTAACATAGACTAGTAACACATGGCATGTTACTAGTCTATGTTACTACCCATTGTGGCTAGTCTGAGTAACATCACACATCTCAAGGCAAGATGAGTCTATAGCCTAATAAATGAAGTGTTGCGTGTTACTACACATATGTTACTACCCACTGTAGAGGTAGTAACATAGACTAGTAACATTCTATGTTACTACCCATTGTCGCTAGTCTTAATTATGTCACTCTATTGTGTACTTACTTGCTCTAATGCATAGTATCATAGAGTAGCTAGTATCATATGTAGTACTTTATTTATATTGTCATGCATGACACATAGTAGCATAACATTTATTATGATACGGTTTCATGATATGATACTTAACCCTCTCTTTCTTCATTTAATTAATTCTATGACAGCTCATCAAAATTGCATAGTTGGCATGCATGATACTGATAACCCACAAGTATAGGGGATCAATTGTAGCCTCTTTCGATAAGTAAGAGTGTCGAACCCAATAAGGAGCTAAAGGTAGAACAAATATTCCCTCAAGTTCTATCGACCACCGATACAACTCTACGCACGCTTAACATTCGCTTTACCTATAACAAGTATGAAACTAGAAGTACTTTGTAGGTGTTGTTGGATAGGTTTGCAAGATAATAAAGAGCACGTAAATAAAATCTAGGGGCTGTTTAGATAAAGATACAACTAAGTTAGTTTTAGTAGAGAGCTTTTTGTCACGAGAAAGTTATCTGTCCTTAGGCAATCGATAACTAGACCGGTAATCACTATTGCAATTTTATTTGAGGGAGAGGCATAAGCTAACATACTTTCTCTTCTTGGATCATATGCACTTATGATTGGAACTCTAGAAAGCATCCGCAACTACTAAAGATCATTAAGGTAAAACCCAACCATAACATTAAAGTATCAAGTCCTCTTTATTCCCATACGCCATGACCCACTTATCCGTGTTTGTGTTTCAGTCACTCACGCAACGCAGACAATAAGCAAACCATGAACATATTGCAAACCCTGCAGCGGGGATCCCTCACGCTTGTGCGACACGGAGAGCACCATAGGACAACACCAATAATAAAACATGCAACTCAAACCAATCACGATCATCAATTAACCCATAGGACAAAACGGATCTACTCAAACATCATAGGATAGCCATACATCATTGGGAAATAATATATTACAGTGGGTAAAAGAGGGGTTGCACCACTGCATAGAGGGGGGAAGAGTTGGTGATGACGGCGGTGAAGTTGTTAGTGTAGATTGTGGTGACGATGATGGCCCCGGCGGCACTCCGTTGCCACCGGAAGCGAGGGGGAGAGAGCCCCCTCCTTCTTCTTCTTCCTTGACCTTCTCCCTAGATGGGAGAAGGGTTTCCCCTCTGGTCCATGGTCTCCATGGCATGGGAGGGGCGAGAGCCCCTCTGAGATTGGATCTGTCTCTCTGTCACTTTCTATTTCTGCGCTCTCCAGATCTGGCCTTTCACCGTTTCTTATATTCCCGGAGATCCGTAACTGCGATTGGATTGAAATTTGAACACGATTTTTATCCGAATATTATCTTTCTTGCGGCGAAAGAAGGGCAACAACCGCCTTACGGGGTGTCCACGATGGTCAGGGGCACGCGCACTTGCCTTCTGGCCCCCTCGAGCATCGCCTCGTGTTGATTCCACTTCCCAAAATTCATAAATATTCTAAAAAAATCTCCGTCAGTTTTTATCCCGTTTGGACTCCGTTTGATATGGATTTTCTGCGAAACAAAAAACATGCAACAAACAGGAACTGGCACTGGGCACTGGATCAATATGTTAGTCACAAAAATAGTATAAAAAGTTGCCAAAAGTATATGAAAGTTGTATAATATTGGCATGGAACAATAAAAAATTATAGATACGACGGAGACGTATCAGCATCCCCAAGCTTAATTCCTGCTCGTCCTCGAGTAGGTAAATGATAAAAAGATAATTTTTGATGTGGAATGCTACCTAGCATAATCTTGATCATGTAATCTAATCATGGCATGAATATTAAGACATGAGTGATTCAAAGCAATAGTCTATCATTTGACATTGAGACAATAATACTTCAAGCATACTAATAAAGCAATCATGTCTTTTCAAAATAACATGGCCAAAGCAAGTTATCCCTACAAAATCATATAGTCTGGCTATGCTCCATCTTCACCACACAAAGTATTCAAATCATGCACAACCCTGGTTTCAGCCAAGCAATTGTTTCATACTTTAGTATTCTCAAACTTTTTCAACTTTCACACAATACATGAGCGTGAGCCATGGACATAGCACTATGGGCGGAATAGAATATGATAATGGGGGTTGTGTGGAGAAGACAAAAAGGAGAAAGTCTCACATTGACGCAGCTAAACAATGGGCTATGGAGATGCCCATAAATTGATGTCAATGCAAGGAATAGGGATTGCCATGCAACAGATGAACTAGAGTTATAAGTATATGAAAGCTCAAACTGAAAACTAAGTGGGGGTGCATCCAACTTGCTTGCTCATGAAGACCTCAGGCATTTGAGGAAGCCCATCATTGGAATATACAAGCCAAGTTCTATAATGAAAATTCCCACTAGTATATGAAAGTGATAACCCAAGAGACTCTCTATATGAAGAGCATGGTGCTACTCTGAAGCACAAGTGTGGTAAAAGGATAGTAACATTGTCCCTTCTCTCTTTTCTCTCATTTTTTTATCTTTTTTTCCTTTTTTGTAGGCTTCTTTGGCCTCTCTATTTTTTGGGGCTTCTTTGGCCACTTTTATTTTGATAACCTCACATGGAACAATGTTCTAATAATGATGATCATCACACTTTTATTTACTTACAACTCGATATTACAACTCGATACTAGAACAAAGATATGACTCTATATGAATGCCTCTGGCGGTGTACCGGGATGTGCAATGATCTAGCGTAGCAAAGATATCAAAAAACGGACAAGCCATGAAAATATCATGCTAGCTTTCCTACGATCATGCAAAGCAATATGACAAGGAATGCTCAAGTCATGTATATGATGATGGAAGTTGCATGGCAATATATCTCGGAATGGCTATGGAAATGCCATGATAGATAGGTATGGTGGCTGTTTTGAGGAAGATATAAGGAGGCTTATGTGTGATAGGGGTTTGGATGCACCGGCGAAGTTTGCACCAACTCTCGATGTGAGAAAGGGCAATGCACGGTACCGAAGAGGCTAGCAATGATGGAAGGGTGAGAGTGCGTACAATCCATGGACTCAACATTAGTCATAAAGAACTCACATACTTATTGCAAAAATTTATTAGCCATCAAAGGAAAGTACTACACGCATACTCCTAGGGGGGAGGTTGGTAGGAATTAACCATCACGCGCCCCCGACCTCCACACAAAGGATGGCAATCAAAAAATATCTCATGCTCCAGCTTCATTACATAACGGTTCACCATACGTGCATGCTACGGGAATCACAAACCTCAACACAAGTATTTCTACAATCCACAACTATCCACTAGCATGACTCTAATATCATCACCATTATATCGCAAAACTATTGCAAGGAATCAAACATATCATATTCAGCGATCTACAAGTTTATGTAGGATTTTATGACTAACCATGTGAATAACCAATTCATGTCATCTCTCTAAATAGATATAAGTTAAGAACGAGAGTTTAATTCTTTCTACAAAATATATTACCACGCTCTAACAAATATAAGTGAAGCAAAAGAGCATTCTACAAATGGCGGTTTTCTATGTGAAGAGAAACAGGCAATCCAAACTTCAAATGATATAAGTGAAGCACATGAAGCATTCTATAAAGCCATACTCAAAAGATATAAGTGAAGTGCAATGAGCATTCTATAAATCAACCAAGGACTATCTCATACCAGCATGGTGCATAAAAGAAAAGTGAAAACGAAATGCAAAACACGCTCCAAGATTTGCACATATCGCATGAACGAAACGAATCCGAAACATACTGATACTTGTTGAAGAAAGATGGGATGCCTTCCGGGGCATCTCCAAGCTTAGATGCTTGATTCTCCTTGAATATTTACTTGGGGTGCCTTGGGCATCCCCAAGCTTTAGCTCTTGCCTCTCCTCCTTCTCCTCATATCGAGACCTCCTCGATCTTCGAACACTTCATCCACACAAAACTTCAACAGAAAGCTCGGTAAGATCCGTTAGTATAATAAAGAAAATCACTACTCTAAGTAATATTGCAAACCAATTAATATTTTGTTTTTGCATTGTAGCTACTGTAATATAACTTTTCCATGGCTTAATCCACTGATATAAATCAATAGTTTCATCAAAACAAGCAAACTATGCATCAAAAACAGAATCTGTCTTAAACAAGGCAGTCTGTAGTAATCTGAACATTCACCATACTTCTGGTACACCAAAAATTATGCCAAAATTAGGAAAAATAAAAAATTTGTATATCAAGACATTGCAAAAAGTTTCATAACTGTTTGACAATCCAGTAAAAAATGTAAAATCGTGCACTACAGCAAAAGTTTCTGTTCTGCACCGCACAAACCAACAAGTAATCTAAAACATCCTAAAGGCAAACCTTGGCATATTATTTTTATTTATAAACTTTATAAAAGAACACAACAGAAATAAATGAATCTCTAAAACTTCCGGGTTGTCTCCCTGGTAGCGCTTTCTTTAAAGCCATTAAGCTAGGCATATAGTGCTCAAGTAATTGATCCACTTGGATCCCAAGGTATATCAAAGCCAATTTGAATTAGCAATGATTTGGCATTTAGTAGTGAGCACAAAGGAACATATATCATGTAATGCCAAAGTCTAACTATCTTCCTATGCATCGGCATGTCATAAAAGAATAATTCATGCACACAAAGTAAAGGCCAATGCAAAGTATAAACAGTTTCTTGCAATTTTATCGTGTTGGAAACATAGAGAGGTGGAGATGTAGTTCCTCTCTCATAATAATTGCAAGTAGGAGCAGCAAGCACATGCATATTATATTCATCAAAATTATCATGTGCAACGGTAAAAGTCAACCCATCAATATAATCCTTAATAAGCACAAACTTCTCCGATATAGTGTAGTTTGGAGAATTCAAAAAGATAATAGGACTATCATGCATGGGTGCAATAGAATAACATAAGGAACTATAGTAAGTTCATCTCCATAGGCATAATTCATATTTGCATCATGGCCATAAGCATAGAAAGCATCAAGTTCATCAAAAAGGGATATTTCAAACGAATCAAAGGAGTCATAGCGATTATCATAGCAATCTTCCTTCGGTAAGCACGAAGGGAAATTAAACAATGTATGAGTTGAAGAGTTACTCTCATTAGAAGGTGGTCACGGGTGATCAATCCGCTCTTCCTCCTTTTGTTCTTCACTCTCCTCCTCATCTTTTTCATCCAATGAGCTCACAATGTCATTAATTTCTTCTTCCATAGACTCCCGCAAAATATTAGTCTCTTCTTGGACAGCGGAGGAGTCCTCAATATATGGTTTAACATAGGAATTAAAAGCATAATTATCATACCAATATTTAAGTATGGAAATTTTTTCATATTTGTAAAGAGTAGCATCATACTTTCCAATCAAAGAAGCAATTTCATAAGCACCCTTAAAAGCAACAAATTCTTCAATTTGTTGAACATCATAGTAATTATAAACACCCTTAGCATACGAAGATACGATTCCATTATCACTAAAATCACATTGGTAGGGAAGGTGTTTCTTAGGATCTTCAGAACAACAAGTAAAATCATATATTTCACATAAATTCCAAGCATAGCATTGCAAACGATGAATTTGATCCAGTAAAAGTTTCCCTTTTTGAGATAAGCGGTGTCGCACATAACAAGCATGCTCATCTGAAGATTTGCCCTCAACTAAGCTAGTTGGGGTTTCAGCACAAGCACATAGGGATCGAAGATGATCCAAGTAAAAAGCTTCAGGAGTGTGATAGATTTTGAGTGGTTCTTCAACCATTGCTTCAGTAGGTACAACTAAATTTTTTGGTATTTTGAGTTTCTTACCCATAACTAAAGATAGAAAACAAGTAAGAACATCAAATAAAAATTACTTAGTGATAAAGCAAACAAGCACACACGAGAATATTCACCCCACGCTATGGATCCCCGGCAACGGTGCCAGAAAAAGGTCTTGATAACCCACAAGTATAGGGGATCAATTGTAGCCTCTTTCGATAAGTAAGAGTGTCGAACCCAACAAGGAGCTAAAGGTAGAAAAAATATTCCCTCAAGTTCTATCGACCACCGATACAACTCTACGCACGCTTAATGTTTGCTTTACCTAGAACAAGTATGAAACTAGAAGTACTTTGTAGGTGTTGTTGGATAGGTTTGCAAGATAATAAGGAGCACGTAAATAAAATCTAGGGGCTGTTTAGATAAAGACACAACTAAGTTAGTTTTAGTAGAGAGCTTTTTGTCACGAGAAAGTTATTTGTCCTTAGGCAATCGATAACTAGACCGGTAATCACTATTGCAATTTTATTTGAGGGAGAGGCATAAGCTAACATACTTTCTCTTCTTGGATCATATGAACTTATGATTGGAACTCTAGCAAGCATCCGCAACTACTAAAGACCATTAAGGCAAAACCCAACCATAGCATTAAAGTAT
Organism: Triticum urartu; assembly: GCF_003073215.2. Lineage (NCBI taxonomy): Eukaryota > Viridiplantae > Streptophyta > Magnoliopsida > Poales > Poaceae > Triticum > Triticum urartu. The sequence goes on along the minus strand of NC_053027.1, from coordinate 497,445,010 downwards.
CAAGTCCTCTTTATTCCCATACGCCATGACCCACTTATCCGTGTTTGTGTTTCAGTCACTCACGCAACGCAGACAATAAGCAAACCATGAACACATTGCAAACCCTATAGCGGGGATCCCTCACGCTTGCGCGACATGGAGAGCACCATAGGACAACACCAGTAATAAAACATGCAACTCAAACCAATCACGATAATTAATTAACCCATAGGACAAATGGTATCTACTCAAACATCATAGGATAGCCATACATCATTGGGAAATAATATATAGCGTTGAGCACCATGTTTAAGTACAGATTACAGCGGGTAAAAGAGGGGTTACACCGCTGCATAGAGGGGGGAAGAGTTGGTGATGACGGCGGTGAAGTTGTTGGTGTAGATTGTGGTGACGATGATGACCCCGGCGGCACTCCGGTGCCACCGGAAGCGAGGGGGAGAGAGCCCCCCTCCTTCTTCCTTGACCTTCTCCCTAGATGGGAGAAGGGTTTCCCCTATGGTCCATGGTCTCCATGGCATGGGAGGGGCGAGAGCCCCTCCGAGATTGGATCTGTCTCTCTGTCTCTTTCTGTTTCTGCGCTCTCCAGATCTGGCCTTTCAGTGTTTCTTATATTCTCGGAGATCCCTAACTCCGATTGGATTGAAATTTGAACACGATTTTTATCAGGATATTAGCTTTCTTGTGGCAAAAGAAGGGCAACAACCGCCTTACGGGGTGTCCACGAGGGTCAGGGGCGTGCGCCCCTGCTGAAAGATCGTGGATGTCGCCTAGAGGGGGGGTGAATAGGCGTTTTAAAATAATTACGATTTAGGCTTGAACAAATGCGGAATAAACCTAGCGGTTAATTTGTCAAGCACAAAACCTAAAACAACTAGACTCACCTATGTGCACCAACAACTTATGCTAAGCAAGATAAGCAACTATGTGATAGCAAGATATATGACAAGAAACAATATGGCTATTACAAAGTAAAGTGCATGAGTAAAGGGGCTCGGGTAAGAGATAACCAAGGCACGCAGAGATGACGATGTATCCCGAAGTTCACACCCTTGCAGATGCTAATCTCCGTTTGGAGCGGTGTGGAGGCACAATGCTCCCCAAGAAGCCACTAGGGCCACCGTAATCTCCTCACGCCCTCGCACAATGCAAGATGTCGTGATTCCACTAAGGGACCCTTGAGGGCGGTCACCGAACCCGTACAAATGGCAACCCTTGGGGCGGTCACCGAACCCGTACACTTTAGCAACCCTTGGGGGCGGTCACCGGAACCCGTCAAATTGCTCGGGGCGATCTCCACAACCTAATTGGAGACCCCGACGCTTGCCCGGAGCTTTACACCACAATGATTGAGCTCCAAACAACACCAACCGTCTAGGGCGCCAAGGCACCCAAGAGGAACAAGCTCTAGGGTGCCCAAACACCCAAGAGTAATAAGCTTCTCAAACTTCACTTCCACGTATCACCGTGGAGAACTCAAACCGATGCACCAAAGCAATGGCAAGGGCACACGGAGTGCCCAAGTCCTTCTCTCTCAAATCCCACGGGAGCAACTAATGCTAGGGAGGAAAATGAGAGGAAGAACAAGAAGGAGAACACCAAGAACTCCAAGATCTAGATCCAAGGGGTTCCCTCACATAGAGGAGAAAGTGATTGGTGGAAATGTGGATCTAGATCTCCTCTCTCTTTTCCCTCAAAAACTAGCAAGAATCCATGGAGGGATTGAGACTTAGCAAGCTCAAAGAAGGTCAACAATGGGGGCAAAAACGAGCTCAAGAGATAGGGAACCATTGGGGAAGAAGAACCCCTTAAATAGGTCCCCACGAATCTGCCCGTTATGTACAGAATAACATAGGAGCGGTACAACCTCTATGAGCACCGGTACAACTGGTAACAGGCAATAAGCGGTACAACCGGCCCACAACCGCCCAACAGCCGCACCACAACAGAGAACAGTCCGGTGGTAGAGCGGTACATGACCGGTACAACCTCCGGACCAATTCTGGAGCGGTACAACCGCTCCAAACACCGGCTGTACCGGTCAAGCGGTACAACCTCTCCATGGGGCGGTACAACCTCTCTGTGTAAAACAGTCAATATCAAAACAGCCACAACTTTCGCATACAAGCTCCGAATTCAACGAAACCAAGTTTGTTGGAAAGCTAATGACAAGGGCTAACACAATCTTGAGAGAAATATCAATAAGAAGCAAATGAGAAAAGGACCATAATAAAATGGTGAGAACCCTTCCTCGGAAAGACCGGTAAAACCTCCAACACCGAAAACATCATAGAAGATGCATGCGAACTCCGTTTTCGATGAACTCAAGCTTGTCATCAAGATGACCATAAGCTTTAAGACTCACAAATGGAACCAAACAAGAACCAAGAAAGATGATGCAAGAATGCAATGGTTTTAGCTCTCGACTAATGATACGATCAAGCTACTCCCTAGAGAGCCCCCCTTGATAGTACGGCAATCGATCCTACAACCCGGTCTCCCAACTACCACTATGAGACCGGTAAAATAGAAAACCTATCAAGGGCAAACCTTTGCCTTGCACATAGTCCACTTGAGCTAGATGATGACGATCTTGACTTCCTCAAGTTGGACCACCTTTCTTGATTGTGTTGGCTCGATGAAGACTAGTTGATTGCTCCCCCATACTCCACTATGGGTGAGCCACTCTTTGGCACATCTTCACAATTCCATTGACACCACAATGGACGGCAAGCTTCAAGCTTGATTGCTCCCCCATACTCCATTATGGGTGAGCCACTCTTCGAATTGCTCCACTTGAACTTGCACACTGCAAACTTGATGACGATCACCACTTGATGTCATCCTCCATGGGTTGTATGAGATCTTCCTCTTGACGCAAGACCATGGAAACATACCTAACCCCACAAAGAACTCTCACGTAGACCATGGGTTAGTACACCAAGCGTAATGGACAATGCTTACCATACCATGGGATCACTTGATCCCTCTCGGTACTTCTTCTATGCTTTGTGAGTTGATCAACTTGATTCACTCTTGACTTAGTCTTGATCAACATTGAATCTTTCCAACTCTCTTCATTTGGATGATGTCTTGAAGGTAAACATGAATGATCACACAATCTTCTTCTTCAAGACATGCTTGCAATAAGCTCAACTCACACATGACCAATCTTTGGATAATTCCTTAAAAAGCACTTTGGCCATCTCAACTCACACATGACCAATCTTTGGATAATTCCTTGAAAAGCACTTTGGCCATCTCAACTCACACATGACCAATCTTTGGATAATTCCTTGAAAAGTACTTTGGCCATCTCATAAACTCCTTGAAACCAACACATGGACTTCAAGACAATCCTATGGACAAATGCTTCAAATATAACTCAAGGCAACCGTTAGTCCATAGAGATTGTCATCAATTACCAAAACCACACATGGGGGCACCGCATGTCCTTTCAATCTCCCCCATTTTGGTAATTGATGACAATCACTTTCAAGAGAGTTTATATAAGGAATTATTTATCACCATGCAACACAACAACCAACAATGCATGTGTATGAGATGCAAATTCTTAGGTACAAAACCAAAGCAAGAAGAAAAAAACTCTCTAAACTTATCCACAAAACTCTCTGAAACTTCTCCCCCATTGGCATCGATTACCAAAATGGGCGAAAAGCTCAGAATGCCAATATAAACTATGTTCCTCCATAAGTTGTGTATTTCTCAACAAGAGAGTGGAATGCAATACACATATCCAACGGTAATACTTGGAGGAAGACCAACTATATTGAGGCACCAAGATTGCTAAAGGAATGATATGCCACAAGGACATAACAAAGAAAGAAACAAGCAATCAAGCAATCAAAAGGTACCAATTGAAGCAAGCAATCAACGGGTATCAATTGAACCAACTAGACCAAAGATCCCACGAGCTACATGAATAAAGGATATTATGATATGAGCGAAGGAGTGTTCTAAAGAAACTAGAGAAGCTCCCCATGATTTGTGCACACATAAGAATTTTTGTATTTGGATACAAAGTGCACAAAATAGGATCACAGCTCCCCCAAAATCAATATAAACTTACAACAAGTGCAAGTGAGCATATAGGAAACTAAGCCTAGTACATGTAACAAACACATGGTTGAGCAACAAGTAAGAGAGGCAACTTAAGAGTGGGTTCAACCAAAAAGATGTGTGTGAGTCAAGGCAATGCACTTGAGAAGACTAATGTACAGAGGAGCATTAAGAAACAATAAAGTCTTCAAAGAATGAGGCACACGGTGCAAGGCCTATCATTCCCACACACAACTAGCAAATGGGTTCACAAGCTTACTAATACGCATATAGAGAACATATGCTTGTGACAACCCGCGGTGAAGATAGAAGATGAAAGGTGCATCAAGACGAGGGATGCCAATTAAGATGGCAAAAACCTCGTAAAGATAAGCATGACGAAAATAATCTTCACCACACACGAGCGCATCAAGATGCAACGATAGAAGACACGCACTCAAGGCAAAGGCTTTCACGGAGCCACCAAAGAAATAACATAAGAAAGACAAGGTGGACGTGAAAGAAAGGATATCATCTAGATATGCAACTTCTCTCAAGTGTATAAGATTCTAGGTAGACGAAATCATGATGATATATATATATATCTACAAAGAAGGATGTACACCCGAAATAGTTACAACATGAAGGAACAAGATATCCAAAAGGAAGTCATACATATACCAATAAGATATTTGCTTGAGAGCATAGCACATGGCTAGATATGGTCTTATTGTATATAAATGAATTCCAACCACACGAACATCAAAGAAATCACAACTAGCAACAAGACATCATTGTTGGGATGCTTTGAGAAAGGAAACAAGTATCACAAGAAAGAATGGATAACATGCCATGATACAACCTACACAAGGTTGATGCAAGAAATGTGTGCATGAAGTATATGAAGATACTTGTTGCCGAGATAACATTGGAAGGATGTAGTAGATACCAATTGAAGGTACAAAGTAGTTCATTGATCATCCTAGCTTGACTCCAATTAGCACATGGTGACAACACCTTCCTTGTGAGTGAGCCGAGCATCCAATGCATCTCCACTTGTTCCTAGAACAACAACACAAACAAAATGGTACCCGAACTCATTGGGACCAAAGAGTTAGAGAACCAACAACACATAGGACAAACTCCACATAAATATGTGCATATAGATATGAAAATGAATTTCATGCACATCTCATCCAATTTGAGACTTGGTGGAGTTCCCCTATATATTGGGTCAAAGAAAGAAAACATGCCAAAGAAACTACAAGAAGTAAATATGCATGCTCAAGACTTTCAAGAACCGAGACCAAAAGACAAAGAAATACCAAGCGAAGAAAAGATACCAAATGAATAAATCATCACTTGGAGGATATCCATAAAAGATACATCAAGGAATGAGATATCCATTGATACACTCAAAAAGAAAGATGTCAAACTCCCAAAAGAGAGAATGGTTCCAAACAAACCAAGCCCTCTACAAAGTTTCATGATGGCACAAAGCACCAAAAAGAAACGGCTTGCCTTCCACAAACACACACTTGATAAGGATCACAAGATGAGTGTTTTATAGAGAATAGGATAGCTCCCCCAAGACTAGTGCATTATAGAATTTGCATTTGAATACAAAATGCACGAGGTGGGATCACCCCTTTCACTATATCTAGAAAACACTAGACAAGGTCAAGAAATTAACAAGATCCACAAGTGGTATGGAATACAATGGGAGTTGACACAACCCTAGGCAAGAGATAAAGCAAAGGCCAATGTAAAGATGATCAATAATTTCTACCACACATAAGTGAGTACCAATTGTCAAAAGACAAGAAGTATTTGGGAATAATTCCCGGTGGTAGATAACAAGGATATCCGACATGATCTTCACACCAAACAAAAAGCAAATTGCAACTTGTAGAGCTAACATGCCACCTAGGAACAAGATAATTTACAATATCAATTCTAGGTGACAATATCTCAAATGTACACATTTTCTAGGCTAGTAATATACACATAGCATATTACTCCCCCATAATGTGATACCAATTAAAGATAAACAAGAGGCAAAATAACGAACCAACACGAGATAATTAATGGACAATATAGAATTTGATTTTCTCATGAGAAGACATACCACATAGCGACTAGATAATCTTGAAATATCAATACTCGATGGTATTACTCATGTACACACATATATAGGATTGTGAGGTGCACAAAGCACATCACTCCCCCATAATGGGATATTCCATTAATCTCTCACAAGAGCCAACTAAGAAAAGAACAAGATGCAAAAGGCTCAACGCATGACACACACGTACATGATGTGCAAACCAACACACACATACTTGATTGCTCAAGATAATCAAGTTGGAAGCACAACATATACAAACACATGCAAGGAACAAAACCAAAACATGCAAGGGGGCAAGTAACTTTCAATGTAAGCAATTGAGGTACAAGTTACCGCAAGGAGGCACATTGGATATAAGATATAATCTTGATGATTCAATTGACTTGGCTTGAGACAATAAGAATGATGAAGTACCCTTAATTCTTCATAATGTAGCCAAGTCTCCAATGACCTCCAACATCACCTATTGATCAAGTTTGAGCTTGTTGGTCCCCAACCAAGTTGGGTCCTAAGAGGTTAGTCACAATAGGCTTGGCTACCCAAATGGTTCTTTGCTTCAAACCACTTTGAGTACCAACAAACTTGGCAACCACATTGCCAACCTTATCCTTCCCAAGAGAATAGACATCATCAATAATAATTGGGTTGGATAAGTTACCACTAGTGCATGAAGAGGCGAGGTGACCTTTCTCGCGACATAGGTAGCAACGTCTACTCCTCACTTTCTTCTCACTTGATTTCTCAACTTGAGAAGCATAAGCTTGAGTATTCTTGAGAAGAGGCCTTTCTTCAACTTGAGGTTTAGCATGAGAATGAACTTGTGGCCTCTTCCCTTGTTGCTTGTCATTAACAGACTTCTTCTTCAATGGGCAAGATCTAACATGATGCCCTTCAATTTTGCACTTGAAGCAAATAATCTTGGCCGAATTCTTGACTTGTTCTTGGCCCTTCTTCTTGATCATGTTGGACTTCTTCTTATTGGAGTTGAATCCAAGTCCACCTTTGTCATTGGGGGATTTTTGCACACTCAAGATATTGTTGAGTGTGGATTTCACTTCATGACTCTTTTCCAAGTCTTTCTTCAAAGAAGTGACTTGGGTCTTGAGCTCTTTGATTTCCTCTACACGGTTAGTCTCAATACAAGTACTAGAGGAAGTATAAGCTTCATCTTTAGAACAACACGGCAAGGAAAGCAATTCATCACAAGATGTACCAACATTGTGAGTAGATGAATTACAAGGACTAGCACATGGCAATATAACATTTTGACTAGAAGTAGTGCTAGTATCCACATGAGGCTCACTAGATGTTACCTTAGCAAGCATGGCCTCATGAGCTAATTTTTGCACATTATGGGATACTAGAAGATCATCATGAGAGCTTGTGAGCTTTACATGATTTTCTTCCAACATTCCATAATTGCTAGATAGCAACTCAAGTTGATCCCGAAGCTCAACATTCTCCTTCAAAATGGATGCTTCACAAGTAATAGAGTTAGTATCCCAAGCATCATCATTAACAACAATAGGAGAGGACACCTTGGCAAGCTCTTTTAAGTAAGAAGCTTCAAGTTGAGCATGAGACTCGGTGAGTTTTATGAGCTCACCCTTGATGAACCTTGAGCCATTTTCGAGGTGCTCAAAATCCTCAAGGAGTCTAGCACGAGCAACTTCAAGCTTAGCATTTTTAGTTTTGAAATCATTGGCCACCTCGAGTGCTCTATCATGAGATTCCTTTATTCTAGATAATTCTATAGCAAAGGTCTCCTCAAGAGATTCAGATGAGGTTTGTTCATGTTCAAGAGCTTGAGATAGCTCCGGGATCTCATTTGTGTAATCACGCTCATGAGCTTCCATTTTCTCAATGGTGACCTCATGATCCTCTAGATGAGATTCCAACTCCTCAATGTATTTCTTGCCTTCAATGGCAATAGACATGATTTCCATGAAGTTGAAACGAGCAAGTTTATTTTTGTGAAGAGCTTTAAAAATCATTTCCCCCTTAGTTTTTAAGGAGGCAACATTATCATTCTCTTCATCATAATCAACATCATCATCACTCTTGCCATCATCACAAGATATATTGGGATTCAAAGTGGGAGATACCTTTGAAGCCTTGGCCATAAGGAAAAATGCAATAGATGATGATGTAGGATCCGTTGAAGCACCATTCAAGACCACATCTTGTTCCATGGGGTGTTGGGTTTTCTCTACATTTTTAGCACAACAATTCGAGGACATATATGCATTTTTATCATGGCAACAAGACATAGTAAACATATCATCATGAGATTTAGTCAAGCAATTTCTAAATGACATGCAAGGACTTTCAACACAAGCATGTGAAACATTTCGAGTGCTCGAAGTGTTAAAGCCCAAAGAAGGAGCATTGCAATAAGATAGTGATGAAGGATCATCCACAATAAGCATACTATCATCATTGCAATGACCAACACTACTCACCATATCATTACCTTGTGGCAAACCACATGTAGGTGAAGTAGAAGAAGTTGAGAAGACTATATGACCGGAGGTGGAGGGAGAACAATCATCCCCACAAATCTTGGACACACCATATTTTTCTTGAAGCTTCGTCCACAACTCATGAGCATCCCGGAACGGCATGAGTTGAAATATAACTATATTGCTCAAAGCATCGAAAAGCACATTAGAAGCTTGAGCATTGAGATAAGAGTTTTTCTCATCCTCTAAAGATAATCTTTGGGGATCCTTTGGAGGAGAAAAACCCATATCTACAATTCGCTCTAAATTTGGGTCCATGACCCTAAAGAGATTAAGCATGCGAATTACCCAAAAATCAAAATTTGTGCCATCGAAACTAAGAGTGTCAGAGAATCCTAATCCCCTAGTCGACATCTTTACTCTCTAGGCGGTAAAGCCTAATAAAGAGAGACGAGGCTCTGATACCAATTGAAAGATCGTGGATGTCGCCTAGAGGGGGGGTGAATAGGCGTTTTAAAATAATTACGATTTAGGCTTGAACAAATGCGGAATAAACCTAGCGGTTAATTTGTCAAGCACAAAACCTAAAACAACTAGACTCACCTATGTGCACCAACAACTTATGCTAAGCAAGATAAGCAACTATGTGATAGCAAGATATATGACAAGAAACAATATGGCTATTACAAAGTAAAGTGCATGAGTAAAGGGGCTCGGGTAAGAGATAACCAAGGCACGCAGAGACGACGATGTATCCCGAAGTTCCCACCCTTGCAGATGCTAATCTCCGTTTAGAGCGGTGTGGAGGCACAATGCTCCCCAAGAAGCCACTAGGGCCACCGTAATCTCCTCACGCCCTCGCACAATGCAAGATGCCGTGATTCCACTAAGGGACCCTTGAGGGCGGTCACCGAACCCGTACAAATGGCAACCCTTGGGGGCGGTCACCGAACCCGTACATTTTAGAAACCCTTGGGGGCGGTCACCGGAACCCGTCAAATTGCTCGGGGCGATCTCCACAACCTAATTGGAGACCCCGACGCTTGCCCGGAGCTTTACACCACAATGATTGAGCTCCAAACAACACCAACCGTCTAGGGCGCCAAGGCACCCAAGAGGAACAAGCTCTAGGGTGCCCAAACACCCAAGAGTAATAAGCTTCTCAAACTTCACTTCCATGTATCACCGTGGAGAACTCAAACCGATGCACCAAAGCAATGGCAAGGGCACACGGAGTGCCATCCTTCTCTCTCAAATCCCACCGGAGCAACTAATGCTAGGGAGGAAAATGAGAGGAAGAACAAGAAGGAGAACACCAAGAACTCCAAGATCTAGATCCAAGGGGTTCCCCTCACATAGAGGAGAAAGTGATTGGTGGAAATGTGGATCTAGATCTCCTCTCTCTTTTCCCTCAAAAACTAGCAAGAATCCATGGAGGGATTGAGAGTTAGCAAGCTCAAAGAAGGTAAACAATGGGGGCAAAAACGAGCTCAAGAGATAGGGAACCATTGGGGAAGAAGACCCCCTTAAATAGGTCCCCACGAATCTGCCCGTTATGTACAGAATAACATAGGAGCGGTACAACCTCTATGAGCACCGGTACAACCGGTAACAGGCAATAAGCGGTACAACCGTCCCACAACCGCCCAACAGCCGCACCACAACAGAGAACAGTCCGGTGGTAGAGCGGTACATGACCGGTACAACCTCCGGACCAATTCTGGAGTGGTACAACCGCTCCAAACACCGGCTGTACCGGTCAAGCGGTACAACCTCTCCATGGGGCGGTACAACCTCTCTGTGTAAAACAGTCAATATCAAAACAGCCACAACTTTCGCATACAAGCTCCGAATTCAACGAAACCAAGTTTGTTGGAAAGCTAATGACAAGGGCTAACACAATCTTGAGAGAAATATCAATAAGAAGCAAATGAGAAAAGGACCATAATAAAATGGACGATCTTGCCGCTGGCTCAAGTTGGACCACCTTTCTTGATTGTGTTGGCTCGATGAAGACTAGTTGATTGCTCCCCCATACTCCACTATGGGTGAGCCACTCTTTGGCACATCTTCACAATTCCATTGACACCACAATGGACGGCAAGCTTCAAGCTTGATTGCTCCCCCATACTCCATTATGGGTGAGCCACTCTTCGAATTGCTCCACTTGAACTTGCACACTGCAAACTTGATGACGATCACCACTTGATGTCATCCTCCATGGGTTGTATGAGATCTTCCTCTTGACGCAAGACCATGGAAACATACCTAACCCCACAAAGAACTCTCACGTAGACCATGGGTTAGTACACCAAGCGTAATGGACAATGCTTACCATACCATGGGATCACTTGATCCCTCTCGGTACTTCTTCTATGCTTTGTGAGTTGATCAACTTGATTCACTCTTGACTTAGTCTTGATCAACATTGAATCTTTCCAACTCTCTTCATTTGGATGATGTCTTGAAGGTAAACATGAATGATCACACAATCTTCTTCTTCAAGACATGCTTGCAATAAGCTCAACTCACACATGACCAATCTTTGGATAATTCCTTGAAAAGCACTTTGGCCATCTCAACTCACACATGACCAATCTTTGGATAATTCCTTGAAAAGCACTTTGGCCATCTCAACTCACACATGACCAATCTTTGGATAATTCCTTGAAAAGCACTTTGGCCATCTCAACTCACACATGACCAATCTTTGGATAATCCTTGAAAAGCACTTTGGCCATCTCATAAACTCCTTGAAACCAACACATGGACTTCAAGACAATCCTATGGACAAATGCTTCAAATATAACTCAAGGCAACCGTTAGTCCATAGAGATTGTCATCAATTACCAAAACCACACATGGGGGCACCGCATGTCCTTTCACCTGCCTCGTGGCCCCCTTGGGCATCGTCTCGCGTTGATTCCACTTCCCAAAATTCATAAATATTCCAAAAAAAATCTCCGTCAGTTTTTATCTCGTTTGGACTCCGTTTGATATGGATTTTCTGTGAAGCAAAAAACATGCAACAAACAGGAACTGGCACTGGATCAATATGTTAGTCCCAAGAATAGTATAAAAAGTTGCCAAAAGTATATGAAAGTTGTATAATATTGGCATGGAACAATCAAAAATTATAGATACGATGGAGACGTATCAGATACTAGCTATGATACCCCCTTACTATCAGCCTAGAAAAGGTGTATAGATCATTTGTGCATCGCTTTGTGAGTTTTCATCCGTTTGTTCGAGAAGCGGGGAGAAGTTTCAAACATTTCGGCCGCGAGGTGCGGCCACTGGCGTAGGCCTAGTTGGTATTTTAATTACCGATAATTCAGATGGAGTTCGGACATCATCAAAATCGATGTGTGCCTGTGTCGTGCTCTCACGACCCCGTGGAAAAAAATTGGTAAAGTTTGGCACAAGTTTTGATGACCGCTCCTTCCAAACCGGAGCATCTCACATGAAGGATCATGGTTTTCCAAAAGGAGACGTGTCAATTCAAACTTCTGTGGTCGGTGACTTCATCGTTTGGCCTCATAAAAATTTCCACGGTACGCAATCACAATTATACCACGGGTTTGATTTTCTGACGCATTTCAGGTATCGTTAGCTATATTTAACACATTTTTTGAGATTAACGTGCATTTTGTGCATAAAAATAAAATTACAACCGGAACTGCATGTGCTGCCGAAAGGGATGAGGATCGCTATTCGATCTGGGAGCATCCAACAGTGCGGACGTACAATCCGTGGGGTTTGGGTTCTGGCCAATCAGAAGGCACGACACAGATCGTGGGCGGGGTGGTGGGGTTTGGTCGGCACACAGCTTTCATCAATGAACCGTGTGCTATTCGCAAACCAGATTGCATAATTTTTTCACACATACTATAGTGAGATCGATTGAGTGTGCTACCTCTACGATATAATAATAATAATAACAACAAAAAAAGTTCATATTCATTGCCTGAGCTGACAGCATATCAAGGTCAACATATTAACGGTTCTTACATCAACAGAAAACCGGGCATAACTCACAAATTCAGTACACGCGACAGTTCTAAATTGAACGAATTAAGTTGCAGGGTAAGCATAAAGACTACTCTTACGGCTTAATTCCCATGTACATGGGGGAACTGGGATCATTAAGTTGACCCCGAATGAACTTGGGGTTTTTTATGCTTTTACGCTTCTCTGTTGCACTAGTGCGCGATCCCTTGGCTGGCAACTAATCAAATTTATCCTACTCGTCCTGATCGGCAACATCGTCGACACCCGGTACCCTTCTCTTCCCATGCATCGCTAAATGGCCGTTCTTATGCAAGGGGTCTTCCACAAAGAAAATTTGGGTAGCATCACTAGCAAGAATGAATGGGTCCGCGTGATATGCCATCGTTGTCCTGTTAACACAGGTCTTCCTGTACTCATCAATTTTACCTAACCAAGAGGGATCCATGCGCACCTGAATAATGCCACCTTAAGTTTCACATAGTCAAGCTCCCAAATCTCTTTGATGGTTCCATAGTATACCCTTTTATGAGCTTCATTTACAGTCATGCATTCTATTCGAACGGAGCATGTCCAAAATATAGATCCTTCCTGAATCCGTCCTGAATGACGACCCCCCCTCCCCCCCAGGAAAGCGATCTGCCACCGGATCCGGAGCTTGACTCCAGACTCCCCCAACACGAGTTCGACTCCGAGTTTTGCACCACCGAGAAGTACCAAAAGTTGAGTTGTGTGCACGGGCACACTCCCGCTCGACGTGTATGCACAGAGGGATTCGACATTGGCAGGCGGTTTCTCAGTTGCCCCTTAGAGGTTAGTGCTAATTAAGTTCATCATTTTACTTCATTTAATGCCACCGCTCATCCAGAATACTATTTAACATTGGCAGGGATATGAGGCTTGTGCCTTTGTTAACTGGCTGGATGAAGAATGGCATGGCAGGGCTCGGAGTGTTATCACCAAGCTCGCAGAAGATAACGTAAAGCTGAAGAAGAAACTGGCTGATCTGGAATGTACAATTAGTATGATGAAGCAAGAAAGAATCAATCACAGGCAACAGATGAAAGCAAGAGACAAGAAGGAACTAGCATGTGTAGTTGTGGTTGTCGCATTAGCCATGTTCTATGCGCTGCTTGCAATGATGATTAGGGGTTTTGTTTGACAGTATTGCTAAAGCACATCTAGATGTGATCTAAGTAATGCACATCTAGGTCCTATGCCATTGGTGTTATGCGAAGATTCGTGCAGATATTTTTCTTTGTCTTTTTCTTTTCCTTTCTAGTTTGATTATTGTGGCACTCCGGCTCAGAGAAAACCGGAACGCCCCATATTCCAGCCCAGAGATCGAGGTGAAGTCTTCTGGAATATGTCACTGCTTAGTATAGAACAAACCAGCTCTCTATTACAACACGAATATGAATACAAGGGTTCCGATATTACAATGAATAACATCGGCACGGTGACACTACGCCAACCACGGTTTCTCTATACAAGAAGATAACAACTCGAAGCAGCAGAACAACTACTGGCAGCGGAACAACGAATGGCGATGATGGACTCCAATCCGCAGGGACTCTGGCTGGAACGTTTATCCTAGCTCGTGAACACGGGAACAACACCAAACAAGCAAGCAATCCAGGCACGACCTACAAACTGGCATGACACGCCAGGTCAGTACATTGAATGTACTTGCAAGCTCACAATAACCAGAAGCATTCAAGACAAACAACAACATGTCAATTACAGGTTAAGCAGGAATTATCATAAGATCATCAGGATAACATAACATGAACAACATGAACATAATACTGCTAGAACAATATGATCATGGCAAGAACATATAAATCTGATGATACTAGCATGCAACATGATGACACTACATGCATCATTTATTCTGTTCAGGTTACCTCGTAACCATCACATGCATCACTTACCAACCTCGGACATTACACGATCATCTTAGGATCAAATCAAGCTTGGTATAAACAATACTGTAGTAATCATCAAATGACCACAAGGAGCTTGATCTTTACCCACGATTCTCGCACAACATCACGAATATCCAACAACTCGGTATCCTCGATACCAGGGTGATCATTCCGGCGATCACAACCATGACCAAGACTTGGTCTCAAATGGTGATCTTTCTGGCGATCACAACCAACTTATCTCATCATCGAACCGGGATTGTTATTAATCAAGTTATTATTAATACTGTTGACTCACGGTGTGACCGACATGAAATGGGCCCTTATCCGCGGGCGCGGCTATCGATAGATTTCATATACACTCTGCAGAGGTTAGCACACTGTACCCACACTACGGAACCCATGGCCTTGTACTCCCATTCAGGTGGACCAACGACGTTCCGACAAAACCGATCTACTGCCATGACACTCTTCCGGACACTTCGACCCACTCCCAACTGGGCTAGTCCTGGGTGGCCCCGTGTCTACCAAAGACACAACGACCACCGTCGTGGCCAAAACGTCCCTCACGGGGACCAGATCCATAACAACAACAACGGGCACACAAGGTTATGTCTGCTTACCGGGCCAGGGTACGCACGCCCATAACCTTCCCTCGTTGGAGGCACCGGCGAGAGGCACGACAATAGACCCAGTTAGGACCTTCCCATAAAGGTAAGCGTGGTAGCACTGGTTAGCTCGATATGGTGGCACCATGACTCAGCCAGCAGTTGTTCAAGTTCAATTTAATCCGGTTAAACTTGAATGCAATATGCTGAGCCATGATAACATAACATGATGCAATTACAATGCATGAACATGTTATCAACATAAGCACGGGGTGCAACATAACTATCCACCATATCCACAATGAATCATATCCAACTGAGCATAGTATAATGACGAGCATGAATATCACAAGTACAACACTACTCATAGAAACCTAGAATGACCACTAGCATCAACAATAAATATCATGCAAGACATATCAACAATGCTACCATGCAATCATTTAACCAACTGGATGCAAAGGGACATGCATAACGACGGCGCTCGGAACAGACGTTAGTCATGCACCGAAGGCCATCACCAACATCAACATGTACTACTAGCAATCATAAGCATATGAAAGAAATACTAGCAACTAGCAGGGCATGACAACCAGGTGCATAACAACATAGCAAGAAAGTAAGCACTAACCCAGAAGCATTACCGAAACAACGATAACCATATTTTAAACAAGCAAACATTTATTAAATATTCAAGTTGAAAACCATGGCTACTACATTAATATCATGCAAGTGGGTATTTTGGCTTGCCTGGGGATGAAGAAAACACCGGGAAGTTGTGCGGAAAGATCGCAGAAAGATTCGCCGGAAACACTTCTCTCTCGAAAGGGGCTGGTTAACGGCAAGGGCAAAATGGTCATTTTCAGAATGTTGTCACATGGTGAAAATGATACCAAGAGAACGGGCTCGACGAAACGAAAAAGTGGGCTTTGGAATCACCTCAATCGGAGTTCCGAGCAAAAAGTTATGAAGTGTTTTCTGCCAGGGACCTATCTGTAATGAAAACATTTTCAAACAGGGCCTGGACAGAAAAATAGAAAGCGCCTTAAGTGAGAATACATTTTCAGAACTGGGAAAGCGCACTTACAGCGGGAGCAGAAGAGGAATAAGCTTTCTGAAGAGGAATACGTACTCCCACGAAGTACGTTTCCACTTATCCAGCGTGGCAGTGGTGGCCCATGGAGCTGTGCGGCTGACGAGAGGGGCCCGCCTTATCCATCTCCTTCTCTCTCTCTTCTCGTCTGGCTTCTTCCTTGCGCCCGACGAAGAACAGAGGAGAGGTGGGGCTGGGCTCGGCCGGCGTCTGGCTCCGGCGACTCCAGTGGTCCCCGGCGAGGGAGATGCTGCCGGCGGTACCAGGGGGAAGCGCCGCGCTCGCCTAAACCGGTTGGGGGCACTGAGGAAGAGCGGGGTCATGGCGGCTCGCAGCCACAGAGAGCACGGCGGCGGCGACTAAGCTTGGGGACGACGACAACAGATGCTCCGGCGACGGGCTGAGAGGGCAGGGAGGTTCGCCGGACTCCGGGGAAGCCTATGGTGGTGGCTAGGGGAACAGTAGGGCTCTTGTGGCCGCGAATTTAGGAGGAGGCCGAGGGTGGACACGGCGGGCATGGGCGAGGTGTGGTGGCTCCGGAGCTCGGGTGAGTGGACGGTGAGGGAGCTGGGTGTGAGGCGAGGCTGATGAGGTGCTCGGGAGGGCTCGGGGTGGTCTTTGTAGGCGCGGGGTGAGGTGCCGAGCTGTCGTCGCCGCGGACGGGTGGCCGGCGCCGCGGACGCGTGTGCGTGTGCATGGCTCGGAGGCAGGCGACGAGGGAGGGACAGAGGGGAGCTCACGGGGAGGAGGAGGCCAAAGGAGAAGCAGAGGAAGAAGCCGAGCGCCATTAAAGCTCGGTCGGCCACAGTGTGCCCGTGGGCGCTCGACGGCGAGCGTCGGTGGGCGTCGGTGAGGAAACGGACGGAGGGGGAGAGGGGTCCAGGGGAACGGCGACGATGTGGTCCAGCTTCTGGACACGCTCACGCGCGCGAAGGCGGCGAGAGGAGGAGGGGCTCCAGCACAAACAGTCACTGGTCGCGGCCACTACACACAGAGCGCGTGTATAGGCACGCCATTATCGCGGTCACCGCGTGCACATGCATGCAGCGGGAGAAAGGGGCTGGAAATTGTTGTCTAGTGGTAAGGCCTTCCAGGAGAGGTTACAACTGAGGTGGTAGAACGATGAAAAGAGCTCTGGTTGAATGGTAATTAACCTCTAAAGTTTACTGCAGTAAACTTGGCCGTGCACTGGTGATCCACATAAACTTGATTGGGAGAAATGGAGTTGTCTTGGAGGTTTATCTAAGGAAGAGCTAAAATCCTGGAGGTTTAGAGAAGAAATGGACCAATAAATAATAGGGTTGCTTTGCAACTGCATTTTTGGTCCAGAAACTTGATTTGGATGATGCACTCACATGGAGTTATGGAGTGTGATGCAACTTGGCAAATCCTCATGATATGGACATATAAAGATGCTGTAAAAATATCATACCAAATGGACCATCCAAAATGGTAATTGCTTTACAAGCATCATTTCTGTCCAGAAACTTGGAAAATTTCTAGAGAAATATTGGCTCAATGAACCATGCCCAAAATGGGCGAAGGTACGTTATATGGATAATAGAAGGCCTAAAAAAATTGGCAGCCATAATGGAGCAAGATCAAATATACTTGCTTCACAAACTGAACAGAATCAAAGAATTGAAAATGATATCACATGGAGGCATGACATGAGCTCTACTTTGGTGGAGGGCTAAGATAGGATGATATGAGGGATCATGCAAAATGGCAACTCATTTGGATATGCCTAGCTTGCACCTCCTTCACAAAGCTTCTTACTGGATAAAAACTTTGGAAAATCATAATTAACTAATTACTAGGCAAATGAGGTTGCATTTTGGCATGCGGCAATGATATGGACAGGCAAAGGTCTACAAGGAGTTTGAGGTCAATTGGGAAAAGGAAAATAGCACTTGCTTCACAATGTGCCATTTAGGGCAGAATAGGAAATGAATTATTTGAGCATGATGATAAACATGACAAATAAAATATTTTGTCCTATTTGAGAAATATATGACCCAAAAAAATTATGAGAATTATTTGGGAATTTTAGGAGTGATGGAAATAAAGATTGCTTCACAACCTAGGGCAATTTGAGTTATTCCTTTAATAGAAAAGGAATATTCCCAATGAAAAGAATATTGGGATTTGGGCTAGGATGAAAATGACAGGGTCTAAGGAAGGATTTGGGTATGACAAGCCACTCTGGAAGCAAGGAAGAGCTCATCTTCTTTAGCTTCCAGACCACAAAGCCACGGAAAAAGGAAACTCAAGCAAAAAACTCAGGAAAACAAAAGAAAAAGAAAGGGCCAAAAATCAGGCTGTCACAATTATTACTGGCTTTATCAATAAGAAGAGCTCAATGTATTTCTTGCCAACTGTCCTACTCCGTTCGTACCGGTACCGGTGCATAATCCCAAAACTCGTTCCTGTTTTTGTCCTGAAAAAGGAAACCAGCCAAATAGCCAATAGGAGTCCTGCGTAACCCCGGGAATTTGGAGCGACTGGGTACAAATAATTGCGGTTGATTGTATCAGCGGTTAGATAATACGTCAACCCCCGCTTCAATCCCCGTTTCAATTGGTAGTTCCTCTTCTCTGCATACCCCGCTTAAGTGTCCACCATCTTCATCTTCCCCGGTAGGCCGCGCTACACACTGGCACACACTTTACAACCATGTCGAGCGATAGCAAGGACGACAGTTCAGCCAGCAGTCTGGCACCCGATGATAGGTATACATCGGAATCATCCCGCTCGTCTTCCATGAGTCCGGCGTCGAGCCCAGACCTCAATTATATCCGGTTCATGGAAGGGACGCCGCCTCGGGAGTCGTCAGATGACAACCAGACGGACGAGGAGCCATCGGAGGACGAAGATGATGATGAGGAGGAATGGTCGAACGAGGAGGAGGACCATGACAGCAACGACGATGACGACGGCGGCGGCGATGAAAAGCCAACGGTCAGCGGCAAGAAGCATCCTCGCCAAGACGATGTCGCGGGGCCATCCAACAAGAACAACAACAAGAAGGACTAAATTAAGCAGACTGTATATATCTCTGTTTATCCTGTCAATCTCATCGCGGACGGTTAGTAATATGTATTCGACAGAGATCTTCTACATTATCGCCAACAGGTTGGTTTGTTGAACTGTGTGCCCTGACGAGTACACAATTTGCAAAAAAGACCGTATGGGTTGTCTATAATGATCGCACACAATTCTAATTACCGACCTGTTTGTCGGGTATCACACACATCTTGTTACGCCGAATCGTTTGTGTTCACCTCACTCATCGCAAACGGTTCATCGGAGTGAACTGTATGCCGTATATCGCACACACCTTGATATGGCCGCCCGTTTCTGTTGTTCTGTCTCATCGCAAACAGTTTGTACAGATTAACCGTATGCCCCTCATCGCACATGCAACTATAATCTGAACCGTGTTTGATGTATCATTTATCACAAACATTTTGCATCATTTCTGACGGTTTTCATACAACACCGTTTGCAATTATTGCATCACACACAGTTTCTCGAAGGGTCTCTGATCGTATTGTCGCGTTAGCAGCATCCCGTAGTAGTATAATAAGCCTGACCTAGATATCCTTCCCAAGGTCACTATCCTAGAGTCAAAGGCATTCAAAGTACAACAGCATATACCGAATGAAGTCACCTCAGAGTGCAACCCACTCGACCAACTATTCCACTCGGATAACTCGATTCCATTCAACCAGGATGAAGTCACTCGACCATACCAGGAACCACTTGGAATACAGAAGACCTAAAGTCACTCAGGATGGCAACGGTCAGGCACTCACTCCGTAGTCTTAGTGATCATTTATAACCCATTACAGCTAACGTTACCAGTAACGCCATGTCTTAATGTATATTGAACTCTGTGTAATGTGGGATGGCTGGGGTCCTAGCGCACTCTATATAAGCCACCCCATTCCACTGGCACAAGGGTTCGCACCCCCGTAACTCTCACGCATAATCCAGTCGATCAAGCCTCCGGGCATCGAGACGTAGGGCTGTTACTTCCTCCGAGAAGGGCCTGAACTCATAAACCTTGCGTGCACAATCTCACCATAGCTAGGGCCTTGCCTCCTCCAACGTACCCCCTATTCTTACTGTCAGACTTACTCCCGCGACAGTTGGCGCCCACCGTGGGGCAGGCGTCTTAGCGACTTCCGGTGAGGTTGCATTTTTTCAATCTCCATCAACATGGTTTCTGGTGGCGGTTTGGCTTTGGGCCGCGAGATCCGACTCGGCGCGCTTTTCTTCATTACCGACGACTCTGCCTGGCTCCAGGAGGCCCCCTCGACGTCAAGGGGCTTTCCGTCTGTGGGGCGGCGCACTTTCGCCCGAGTGCCTGTGGCGTCCTCCTGCGACAGCCGTCGACCCAATATCGGTCGGCACCTTCATCATCCTCTCTCCCTGCTGTACGCCGCCGCAAGCGACCGGTTGCTCTCGACTTCAGTGATGGGTGAAACACGCGTTGGCCCGTCAGTCGTCCACCCCCCAAGTCACGGCAATCGAGCCTGACGAATCCCTCTATGGTCCAGTCGACTGGCTCCGCGGACACTCTTTCTGAGTGCAGGAGCAGCGACCCCGCGGTGGAGGTCCTTATGGTCGACTCTCATCGCAAACCGCCTGGGTATCGCCGCAGCGGTGGCAGTGGCGATGGGGATGGTCCATCGTACGCTCACGATGAGTATGAGCCCCAAGCCATCACGTCGGAGCAAAGGATGAGCTGCATCACCGCAACGTGGAGGCACTCTAGACCCCCATTGTGGGGGAGACTTCTGAGGCTCGGGACCTAGAGGCCGCGTGCTTGGCCACTTTGGCCGAGCGCATGCGTCTAGAGAACCTTCAGCATTCACTCAACGAGCGTTCCTGTCGATTGGTCCCCGAATCCAATCGGCGGCAGCGATAGTTGTTTCCTCCTGAGCCCCAGGTATACCGCACTCTGATTCAGAATCTTATAGCTGCAGCCCGCATAGCAGAGTCGATTCAGCCGTCCCAATCAGAGGCTGGAAGAGGTTTGGTGCAGATCCGAGCGCTGCTCCGGGCAGTCGGTGAGCATAACACAGTAGTTTCTCAGTCGCGAAATAGGATCCATAGCAGGTCCGTGGTGGCGGACACAGTCCAGTTGGCTCACAGCCCAAGATTGCCTCTATGGCGTGAGGGTCGGGGGCACCGTCAAGAGCAGTATCTGGGTCGGAATCACGAGCAATATGATCACCGGCTCGGTCGTGATGACCGTCGTCGAGTGCCTACACCACCCCCGAGGGGCGGATCGTACGCGCCCCGGCAATATGATGACATGCATCCATATGGTGACGAGCGAAGACTTCTAGTCGACCCAAGAGAACCCGGATTTGATGCAAGGTCAATTTTGGTGCAAGGTCTGGTCGACAGGAACCGAGCACACAGAGAAGGGCAGGATAGAGATCGCCCGATTAGCAGCGGAGTGCATGTTTCCGGGCCTGAATGTTTCAGTAGAGCCATCAGAGCCACTGAGATCCCTCCCAACTTTAGGTTGGCGACTGGAGTAAGTAAGTTCACCGATGAGTCAAAGCCCGACACTTGGCTGGAGGACTACCGAGTGGCAGTGCAGATCGGTGGCGGTAATGATGATGTAGCCATGAAGCACCTCCCCCTAATGCTTGAAGGATCGACTAGAGCTTGGCTGAATCAGTTAGCCCCTGGCAGTATCTTCAATTGGGAAGAATTGGCTCGAGTGTTTGTCAGAACGTTTGAGGGCACTTGCAAATGACCTGCTGGATTAACTGAGTTGCAACATTGCATTCAGAAACCGAACGAAACTTTGAGGGATTACATCCAGAGATGGACCACCCTTCATCATACGGTGGAGAATGTGTCACATCACTCAGCAGTTTGCGCCTTTAAGGAGGGCGTTCGGTATAGAGAGCTTAACTTGAAATTTGGTCAGACATGAGACATGTCTCTAGCTCGGATGATGGAAATAGCCACTCGGTACGCTAACGGCGAGGAAGAAGACCGACTCCGCAGTGGCAAGAATAAACCAGTCGCCCAGGACACTAAAGCAGAAACGCAAAGCTGAACCCGCAGGACCGGGTGAAGCCGCAGTTGTCAACCAGGGGAAATTCAAAGGAAAGCCCAAAGGTCCTTGGATCCCCAAGAAGGTGAAACATCAAGTGGGAAATGATGTACTTGATTTACCATGTCACATACACACCAAGAAAGATGAAGAGGGAAACCTGATTTACCCCAAACATACCACTCGACAGTGTCGACTCCTGATTCAGGGCTTCCGAGAGGGCCAGCCCAATGAAAAAGAAAAGGAATCTGATAAGGATGAAGACAAAGAGGAGGATGATGGTTACCCTAATGTCAATGACACTTTGGTGATTTTTGCTGATATTGAGAGCAAAAGTCGACTGAAAGTCATCAACAGGGAAGTAAACATGGTTGCTCCGAAAATGACAACATATTTGAAGTGGTCAAAGACTCCTATTACATTCGACCAGTCCGACCATCCAGCGCACGTTGCCACCCCCGGGCGGCAAGCGTTGGTGGTCGATCCAGTCGTTGGGGCACTCGACTGACCAAGGTTTTGATGGACGATGGTAATGCTTTGAGGGATGGGCATTCCGATGTCCAAGCTCAGCGAAAGCAATATGCGATTCCACGGTGTCATCCCTGGGAAGAAAGCCGATTCACTCGGTCAGATTGCTCTTGATGTGGTTTTCGGTGATTCGAAGAATTATCGCAAGGAAAAGTTGACATTTGAAGTTGTGGATTTTCACAGTGCCTATCATGCTATTCTGGGCAGACCCACATATGCCCGTTTCATGGCTCGACCGTGTTACGTGTACCTCAAGCTGAAGATGCCTGGTCCTAGAGGCGTGATCACAGTCACTGGTAATCGGCAGAGAGCAGAAGAGTGCCTCCAGAAGGGCTCAAAGATTGCTGATGAGCAGATGGCAGCAGTGGAAATGCAAGAATACCAGAAGAATGCAGATCCGAGTGATTTGTTACGTGCTAAGAAGCCTGCTTCTTCAGAGTCCGCATTTCAGTCGTCCGGTGAAACAGAACTAGTTCACATTCACCCGACCGATCCCAATGCTGCTCCGACTCAAATCTCAACAGCACTCGACAACAAATAGGAAGAAGCGCTCATCCAGTTCCTCCGTGAGAACTGGGACATCTTTACATGGAAGCCATCTGACATGCCACGTGTACCCAAAGGACTAGCTGAGCACCATTTGCGAGTCGACCCAAAGGCAAAACCTGCTAAAGAGCATCTCCGTCGGTCCGCCGTGGAGAAGAGGCAGGCAATTGGTGAGGAGGTGGCTCGGCTTCTGGCAGCTGAGTTCATCCGAGAGATATACCACTCCGAGTGGCTTGCCAATGTTTTCATTGTCCCCAAAAAGGATGATTCACTTCGTACGTGCATCGATTTCAAACATATCAATCGGGCCTACCCGAAAGATCACTCCCTCTCCCCTGCATCCACCAAATTGTCGACTCAACTACGGGATGTGAGCGTTTGTCCTTTTTGGACGCATATTCCGGGTACCATCAGATCCGACTGTATGGCCCCGACGAAATAAAGACTGCTTTTATCACCCCATTTGGGTGTTTCTTCTATGTTACCATGCCTTTTGGTCTCAAGAATGCTGGTGCCACATTCATGCGCATGATTCAAAAGTGCCTGCTCACTCAAATCAGTCGGAATGTGGAAGCATACATGGATGACACCGTGGTAAAGTCGCGTAAAGGTTCCGACCTACTGACTGACCTTGCTGAAACCTTTGCCAATCTGAGAAGATATGATATCAAGCTTAACCCGTCAAAGTGCACATTTGGAGTCCCAGGTGGAAAGTTACTCGGTTTTCTCGTTTCTGAACGAGGAATCGACGCAAACCCAGAGAAGGTTGGAGCAATCCTTTGAATGAAATACCCCGTGCATGTGCACGACGTTCAAAAGCTTACTGGTTGTTTGGCTGCATTGAGCCGATTCATTTCTCGTCTCGGTGAAAATGCATTGCCTCTTTACCGACTAATGAAAAAGTCTGACAAGTTCAAGTGGACTCCTGAAGCTGAAGCAGCGTTTGTAGAGCTCAAAGCCATGCTTTCCACCCAGTCAGTGCTTGCTGCTCCAATCAGCAAAGAGCCTCTACTACTGTACATTGCAGCCACTCGACAAGTTGTCAGTATAGTGCTCACGGTCGAGCGAGAAGAAGAAGGCAAAGCCTACAAAGTTCAGCGCCCAGTGTATTACATTTCTGAAGTCTTGACTCCATCCAAGCAGAGATACCCGCATTATCAGAAGCTTATCTATGGGATCTATATGACCACGAAGAAAGTTGCACACTACTTCTCAAACCACCCAGTTTCAGTCGTCAGTGACGCCCCATTATCAGAAATTTTGAACAATCGGGATGCAACTGGTCGAGTGGCCAAGTGGGCGATTGAACTCCTTCCTTCGGATATCAAGTTCGAGGCAAAGAAAGCAATCAAGTCTCAAGCAATAGCAGATTTCCTCGCCGAGTGGATTGAGCAGCAACAACCGACTCAAGTTCACTCGGAACATTGGACTATGTTCTTTGATGGGTCTAAAATGTTGAATGGTTCCGGTGCTGGTGTGGTCCTGGTATCTCCAAGAGGTGACAAGCTCAATTATGTCCTTCAAATCCACTTCGACTCCTCAAACAATGAAGCTGAGTATGAAGCACTTTTATATGGGTTGCGTATGGCCATCTCACTCGGCGTCTGTCGCCTGATGGTCTACGGCGACTCAGATTTGGGGGTATATCAGGAGTCCTACCATGACTAGTTATTGCAATGCAGTAAGGAAGCTAGAGAAGAAATTTGAAGGGTTGGAGCTCCATAACATACCCTGACTGAAGAATGAAGCAGCTGATGACCTAGCAAAGATAGGTTCCAAACGGGAGCCTATTCCTAGTAATGTGTTCTTGGAGCATCTCCACACCCCGTCAGTTCAAGAAGATCTCTTCATGGAAGAGCCCCCACAACCGATAAGTTCAACCAATCCGACTGAGATTGAAGTCCCAGCTATAGTCGACTTGATCATGGAGGTCCTAGTGATCACCCCCGACTGGACGGTGCCATATATCGCATACCTGCTCAGGCAGGAACTTCCAGAAGATGAAGATGATGCTCGCCAGATCGTTCATCGATCCAAAGCCTTCACCATGACAAGTGGGCAGCTTTACAGGGAAAGTGTCACAGGAGTTCCTCAGCGTTGCATCTCCCTAGAAGAAGGCCGAATAATTCTAAATGAGATCCACTCGGGGACCTGTGGTCACCATGCGTGCTCTCGGACCATCGTTGCCAAAGCATACCGAGCAGGTTTTTACTGGCCACGTGCAAATGAGATGGCAAAAGATATAGTCGACAAGTGTGAAGGCTGTTAGTTTTACTCGAACATGTCTCACAAGCACGCATCAGCCCTGAAGACCATTCCGCTTGTCTGGCCATTTGCTGTTTGGGGATTGGATATGGTTGGACCTCTGAGGACCGGCAGGAGTGTCTTCACCCATCTACTTGTAGCAGTCGACAAGTTCACTAAATGGATTGAAGCCAAACCCAGCAAAAACCTCGACTCAAGTACCGCCGTCAGCTTCGTCAGAGATTTAACATTCAGATATGGAGTTCCGCACAACATCATCACGGACAATGGTTCAAACTTTGATTCAGATGAGTCCAAAGCTTTATGTGCTTCCCAAGGTAGTCGGGTCGACTATGCATTAGTCGCCACTAAGGTGTGTGCCTCGGGAACGGCGGGAATGCCCCTGGAACCAGTTCACCACTAAGGTGTGTGCCGCCTCCCTTCTCCTCTTGTTATCCTGTTCCAACATGTTCTGTTTGAACTTTGAAGTTGTTCCACTTTGGCAAGGAGTACAAACTGGTCCGGTCATTTAGCTGGTCTGATTATTCGGGGGAGTGTTCCCGTTGAGCAGTTCACTTCCTCTGCCCCCTGGATTCTCAAGTAGACGCAATCAGAAGTAGAAATTAGAAATTGTAGTGGGTCGAAATTTTTCACATGACATAACCAAGCAAAATTCAGTGGATAGAGAGACAAGAAATGGCACGTGTAGGTTTTGGGTGCATGATAGTATTCAACAATCACAGAACATATTTTACTTACATGTTCTTTGTCATCCAGTATAAGTTATTAAAGCGAACATTATTGTATCTTCTCTTCTTTTATGAGCATGAATAATACTTCTACTTCAGAAATAAAGTGATTCAGGAGAAAATATATGATAGTGACATGGCATAAGAAACTTTTAAGCACATTTGGGATTTGGGTGGTTTAGTATATGAGTCCCGGTTTCTGAAAAATCTTAAGAGTACTCGGTTTCCGAAAACAAAGTTTTTGTAACTGTATTCATGTGTCACCGGAAGATTTTCTGAAAGTGGGAATGTTCAAATATGCCATTTGCTTAATAGAATGCCCACTATATATGTTTAGAAATATAACAGTTACATAGGTTTTACCCTACTGGTTTGGCTCTGCTTCTCCTGTCTGCGAAGAGGACTTTCTTCTCTGTGATATCTTCCATTTCTTATCTAATGATGGTTGTTGTTTGCCCTTGATGATGTTCTCCCTTGGTTTAATTCTGTCCATAGCCTTGCTAGCTCTAAGGACGAACATAAATGTCTAATGACGTTGACATTCTTGACAGTGAAAAACATGTCATGTTTTTCTATTCCCAAGGGGCGTTACCATTGGTAAAGTATGAAACCTTTGTCCATTTTATGGGGGAGCACTTTAAAAGAAGGTTGTAATGGAGGTGTAATGTTCGTCCAAGCTATTTTTCTCATGCGGTTTGTGACTAAATTCGTGAAGTCCACTTCCCAGCTTCTTTATTGTTATCTTTGATACTTTATAATCACATAAAATAACTTGCATTGTTATTGGGATGTTAGCATTGGTTTACACAACTTTCAGTTGGTTCATCATACATTCATGGTACAATGTAAAACAATACGGTGGCGACGGCTTCCTACAACAGTTGCAAGTTCAGCTCCGTGCATGGAGGTGCAACCGTCGGCCAGCACATGGCCTGATAGCTTGGGGGCGGCAGTTCCTCCATGGCTCCGCAGGGCTCCCCACATCTGCGTTGGATCTTCAAGCTTTCATCTCTGAGAAACTTCAACCAGCCATATGAGGATGCTTGCTCCGCCGTGTGGAGGAGGGACTCCAGGTGTGGCTTCAGGTCCAAAAGATTCCACCTTGGCCACCTATTTGACATCAGCATCCCAACCCATTCCTTGACTTGTTCTGCTATGAGGTGAATATTGTCTAGCAATTATGTATATTTCTGGTTCATAACCCTAACTTCTTATAAATTTATAATTATTTATATACACTCTTTGGTTGGCTTATTTAGATTAACTGAGTTTTCTGCTTATTTAGATATTGCAGTTCTGCTAAGTGCTATAAAATAGTGAAAGGTTTCCTGAAGGAGATGACAAGGTGCAATTCGAAATTGAAGCTTAGTAAACTTGAAAGTATGCTATCATTTGATCTTACATTAGATTTTCTTATATTTAATATTTTCATATAGCACATGGTGTGTAAGTTGCAGCCTATCAGTTCAGAGTTGGTACAAAAACTTCCCTAACTTTCTATTGTCAACATCTTGGATACTAGGTTTCTTAGTCTTATTGTTATGTCACTGTCAGCAATAGTTGCAGATTTGCAGATTGTCGGCTAAACTATTACTCCACAACATTTTGTTTATGCTGAACAACTTAAATATCTGTAGTTGAACCAAAGAAATCTCTCATGGTACATGGTAGCATGCCTATTTGTTCTAATAGTTAATCAACCTAATTTCTATATGGTTTTTTAAAAAAATTCAGACATTGCATGACATGAAATTTTGTCCTAATTTCTATGGTTGTGTTGCTCATGCAATCGCCAAGTTTCCAAGGACCTGTGGTGTTCGCCGCACGAGTAACCCTGAAGAAACATAATCAGAGAACTGGAGTGTCTAAATATTGCGTAGTATTGCTTCCCTTTGGTGTCTGAATGACTAATATGAGAACCGAGTAATTTTGTGGCCCCCCTTTTGGTCAAGAACATGTACTCACTTTCTTTTACCATGAAACAAGTAATGATGCCTTGCTTTTAGATCTTTGGCATCACCTTTTCCCTGCTATTAGGAACTATTATTTACATGGTTGTGTACAATGGTATACCCACTTATTATGAGTCTTTATACCGTATCATCACGGTTTGGAACATGTGATCTTCTGTGTTTGTCAATTATCCTCTACCGGCAAAATGAGAGCATTCCAAAACTCAAATATGTTGTGAACCAAGAATGTTACAGAATTATTATAATGTTGCAATCGTATATATGATAAACTTAAGCGTTGTTCCATAATCATATTTTTGAAATTGTTAACATAAGTGCGAATAACTTTTCAGGTATATGAACATAAATTGCATGATATAATATTGTCTATGTTTTGGTAATTTTAATTTGAATTGGTTGAGGCTAGCTTTTTTCGAATAGTAAGAGCTTTTTGTGAACAGTAAGAGTTTCTATATTTTGGTAAATCCCGGCTTGGGTTTGTTTCTCAACCTTAACATTTGTACTGAAGATTTAAATAAGCAATAATCACTTCCGTTAAGGTCCATGTTGTGCATGGATTTCTCCGGTGGATTGGTTATTGCAATTTAATTCTTTGATGCACCTCAGATATCGCCTTCACTGAATAAGACGTAAAAAGAGAGAGGCTTAACTCATGACCGAAGAGCGGCGCGGCAAAGCGCGCGTCACCCTCTAGTTCCTATTAAAAAGGAAAGGATGAGGCGAACTAAAAGGAAGGATGGATCTTTGGGCTGCAAGTATATTCACATGCATGATGATGGACGTGCACGCACATACCTGAGATTCGACCGTGCTTTTTTCATGCCTTCAACAGTTAGACCTCTTTTAGCCAAACACAACCACAACAACAATTAAAATCCATTCAGATAAACAAGAGCTTGAATCGTGCTTCGTGAATGATTAGTTTTGTCGTTCAGTCTATGCCAATCATCTCAAGCCTACGTCGCACTCAGTCTATGAATTTTTAATTACTCACACCAATATACTCATCCAGATGTCGTCAACCTCCTAGATTATGTCCTGACAGTTATTTTTGGTCGTGCGCACCGCGATCCATGCCATCCACATCCGTGAAATAGAGGTTGCAAATTCTATCATCACCTCGACAGAGTCATTGAAATGTCGCTCCTATGTAATATTTTGTGTCACTTTGTTAGACTGGTCCGTAAGAGTTTAGATCAGTGAGCCTCAAGTTAGTACAGTTTCCGAAGCTCTCTCACCATCACCATGAACAGATCATCAAATAGTTGACATTACTCCACTACTCCTTCAACCCCTTTCCTTCCGAAACTAGGAAATCCATGAACAGAGCCGTATACATTTATTAATTGTTTTTCAAAGACAATACAGTTGAAAACACAAATCTTTTTCATGTTGGGAATAATTCACGTGGATCACAAATTAAATAATAATAATAATATTAGTTTATGTTAACAAAGTTACTTTCTCCCGTTGCAACGCACGGACATTTCTGCTAGTGAAATCTTATACGCGGAGTAAAAAGAAAAGAAATGGAGGGAGGGAGTAATTACGAAGTATGTGTCTCTCTGCTCCGGGTCCCATGTCCGCGCCTTCTTTTGTATGCGTCCGTGATATGTGTTGTACCCTTCTATGTACTATTTCTTTTTTTTTTCTATCAGTTGAATGATGCGCAAGCTTTGCGTATTCGCGAAAAAAGAAAGTAATTAAGAAGGAGTGAAGGGAGCCAAAGTAGAAGTAGAGTTTGGTGGATTTGGAACTAGCTCTGGTTTCTAAATCATGAAAGTTGATTAAAGTAATTTGTGGTACATGTTGAGATGCAAGGAGAGGAGAGGGTACTAGCTAGGAAAAAACAACTGTGGTGTTGTATTATAATTGACCACAAATCGGGTGTGAGAGTGATGTACTAGTACTCTATCTATCTAAGCTAATCT
Organism: Triticum urartu; assembly: GCF_003073215.2. Lineage (NCBI taxonomy): Eukaryota > Viridiplantae > Streptophyta > Magnoliopsida > Poales > Poaceae > Triticum > Triticum urartu. The sequence goes on along the minus strand of NC_053027.1, from coordinate 497,414,671 downwards.
AATCTAAGCTAAGCTAAGCTAATCTTGGATGGAGCACGTGCAAGCCAGCAGCGGACAGGACGGAATATTGTCCAGATTTGTTTCGAAACAAAAAAGAAGAGTAGGTGTGGGCGTGGGCGCGGAGGAGAGATCGGGAGGGTCAAGGCTCTCTTGATCTCCATCTTGTCTTCTCTTTTTGGATGAAAAAGAAAACTTTTGGTGTTTGATGGGGACGTGATGAAGCTCGGTCAGTGATCGCAAAGCGATGAACATGCGATACGGATATACAATAATGCACTTTAATTAGGCCTAATTTCCTTTTGAGATGGAGTTTTCTCTATTGTTCCTATCATCATGGATCGTTCCTTCTTTGTGTTTTCTAGGTTTCCGTGTGCAATGTTGGGAACTGAGTCGTGGGCTACATTGCATTGCAATGTGTATGGTTGGTGTTAGTATTCATTCATGTACTTCCTCTATTTCTTTTAACTCCACAAATAAGATATGTTGAAGTCAAACCACGTAAAGTTGAAAAAAATTATATTAAAAAATATCAACATCAACAATACTAAAGTTATATAGTATGAAAAATAATTTCATGATTAATTTCGTATTGTCCATGTTGCTATTTTTTATAAAGTTCGACAAATTTTATGAAGTTCACTCTAGAGAAATTTTATTTACAAACATGAAATAAACGGAGGGAGTACCTGTATGAGCAAAAAAGCTAGACCTGTGTTCCTATGGGCTCCTTCCAACTAACTAAACTTGTCCTTTGAATTTTAAGGGATGGGTCGGTTTCCCCCTCTGACACCCAACGATAGAATTGGATGTTGGATTAATCCATAAAACCAGCATAAACGCTTCATTTTTTTGAACCGGGCTTTACCCCTTTCCAATTCAAACGAACGGAAATACAACCAGTTCCAGAAATAGAGTCGGGAGGAGGGAAAGAGGTAGAGCGAGTCCAAGCATTAACAGGAAACCCACTGCCATTTCGTTCGCCGTCGACACGAACGCTGTGGGGCGAAAACCTGGTAACACACGAAGTACGAAAGTACCAAACTTATACAACGCCCAAAACATGAAAGATGCCACCGCGCCAGAATGATCTAATCGAAAAGCAAAAACTACTTCGCAGATGACGGGCCTTCCCAGCAACACGTACTCCAATTCCACTTCAAACAGCAAGAGAGCGCGCCTCTCTCATGCTCCTCCGATCGGCTGAGTGGCAGCCTCGTAAAGCCTCATCAGTTGCATTGTGCTGGTCCTGATCATCTCAGCACCTGAACGTAGCTTGTCGGCGTCATCATCTTTTTGCAGCCCTGTCCAATACAGAAGAAAAGAGCACATAGAAAACACAATTTCAAAAGGAGACTTAATCTGCTTTTTCTCGAAAGTAGCCTTATTGCGTGCGAGCCAGATAGCCCAGCAGGTAGCTGCAAGTCCAACCGTATAAAATTTCTCCCCACCAGGAAGAAAAGTGTAGCACCAGGCAAAGAACTGCCAGTAGTTATTAGGACACTTATCAGTGCCAAGAACCACCCCAATAGACCGCCATACAGCCCTCGCGACTGGGCAGGTAAAAACAGATGTTGTGAAGTTTCTATCTCGTTACAGAACGAGCACACAGGGTTCCCGGGCCACTTCCTGTGGCGCATCACCTGTCTAGTCAGGACCGTGTCTTGTGAGAGGCCATAATTTTTTTGATCTTGAGAGGTATTTTACCTTTCCAAATCCATTTATAATGGCATCCACTAAGAGGTTTTTCAAGCCACTTATAAACAGACTTGGTACTGAATTTATCATTCTGGTTCAATCTCCATACCACCGGATCATCTCTGTCAGTAAGAGTGTGACAGCCTGGTTTTTGCCCTCTTCTCTTTGCCTGATTTTCAGTTGGTTTGGATTTGAATTTAAATTTTTTGAATCACTTCAGATGGACTTAATCACTTGGGTACCCCCTTGAATTTCACCCAAGTGACTTATTTCTCTCCCTAAGCCATCATTTCTTGTCTGATCCATCTCAAAATAATATTATGAATATTTTTCTCTAATGAAAAATATTCATTTTCTCACTAAAACCCTAACTAGCCCCTTGTGTTCCAAAGCTACCCCAATTTTTCTTGCCCACAAAAATCTGAGAAAATTCCCAAATATTCTTTGAACCCTAGGCACCTTCCTGAGCAAAAATATTTCATCACTTTTTGGAATATTTTTGCTACAGAAATTATTTTCTGTTCTGGACAGAAATGGTAGTTTCTACAGCAACTACCATTTTATTTGCTCAATTGTGGCTGAATTTTCTTGTGCATCATCACCTTAGTAGATGATTGCTAACCTCCAAAGCCCAGCTACCAACTCTCAGTATTTTGACCACAGTAAGCTCTCAAAGTTACTGTCCAAAAACTTACCAGGAAGTTGAAATCCATGTTACTGCGCCTGAGCTCAAACCAAAGTGTGGTAACCTCTCAATCTACCATGGACTACACGCCAGACATGAAGTTTAGGCTTAGCTCGGCCTGAGGTCAGAGTTCACGCGGTGACCGCGTTCGTCCAGGCGTGCTGGCATACGGCCGACGCGCTCTGCGTCACGCACGCGCCTCTGTTGCTCGCGTGATCGCTTCCCCGCCTGCCAAACCTTGCCAAACTTCGCCCCGATCATCGTCCCGACCCTCATAACTCTCTCATGGCGCTTGCCGCAGCGAGCACGGGCGTGGTTCGGCCAACCCAACAGTGCGCTGCGCACTGTGTTCGTCGCCACCCCCTCGCTCCTGTGCTCGTCTCCGCTCGCCCACAGTGCCCGCGTGAGCTGCATCGCCTTCCCCCTCGCTCACTGACGCCGTTCCTCGCCAGGCGCCGTGTCCAGGTGTCCTCCGACGGAGCCCGAGCCCCTCTCATCGCTTGGCTATAAATAGAGCTCTCCCCAGCCTCCTCGAGCATCATCCACTCCTCGCACACACTCCACAAACTCGTAGAATGCCGTAGCCCGGTTGGGCAGGCCGTGGGCCGCCGTCCCCAACCTCGAGCTCGCCGGTGATCCCCTCGGGTCGTCTCCGCAGCTCCAGCCCCTCCTAGGCTCGGGCCACCCTTCCAGGGCCTCCGATGTGCCTCAGTGGTGCCGTTCCGCCCGGTTGGAGCCCCTGGTGCTGCCTCTAGTCGCCGTCGTCTCCAACTCCGGTGACCTCTGCTTTCTGTCGCCGCTGGAGAGGTCGTTTCCGACGCCGTCCGACCACCTCTAGCTAACCTACGGGTATGGGCAGGTGCGCCTCCGTCTCCTGTTTCGATTCCTCCCTCCAGTTCTGGCCAAGGAGCCCTCCTTGCCGGCGTGTGCTTCGGCGGAGCCTCGCCGCCCTCTGTTTCCCTCTCACCTGACTAGCGGGGCCCGCTAGTCAGCCACTCTGTACGCGCCCGAAGCGGTACAAGTGGTGGCGCCCGTGAGGTTTACGCCTTCGACGTCACCCCCCAGTTCTATTTATTTAAATTCAAACTTCAATTTTATCCAGAGAGCTTCAAACAGTCAAAACTTTTTAACCATAAGTCCAAATGAATTGATTCTTTTTGCATTGTGTTCTTTATGCAGAAATCTAGCAGCTCACCAAAAATGAGATTTTTATCTGCTGTCTAAATTTTCTGGTGAATTTCAGAAGGGTTCTTGATGTTTTCTTTTTGTGTTTATAATTGTTTTCCGAAAGTGAAGCTTGTCTTGAGGATCACCAGGAGGATTGTGAACCTCATCTGCACTAAGGCAAGCCACAACAATATTTTCATGGTGCCATTACAATATTTGTGATTTTTCAACTTGAATTAATGGTTTAATCCATGCATTTAAATCACTAGAATAACATTTATATTCCGTTGGTTGCTTGTTTGAGTTGATATGCTTAGTTTACAGAAGTTTGAAGCTAATTTAGTTGGTTAAGTAAATAGAAGTAATATTTGTTATGAAGAAGTAATATGGTTATGGATATAAGTAATTATTTTTTAGTTATTTTCTTAAATGAGATAAATGATAAATTTGCTAAGGAAAGATTCTGTTTAAAGTGATGATAAATCATAACCAGAGAGGTGTTATGAGCTGTTGATGTCTATGCTTAGTGTGGATATGGTTGACCCAGTTATTTCTGTTGATATATGCTGCATATGTTTGTGATGCATTTTCATGGCATATCATGACACCGGTTACTTTCACCTTAAGTTGAACTTGATAATAACTCAACTTGAACATATCATTGATCGGGTCATGGTGCTACTGAATCGAGTTTTCCCAGTGCAACCACATTTGCCTTTATGGGAAGGCCTTTATTCGGTCCGTTGTCATGCCTCTGGTCGGTGCCTCCAACGAGGGAAGGTTATGGGCGTGCGTTACCCTGGCCCGGTAAGCAGACATAACCTCGTGTGCCCGTTATTGTTGTTATGGTACCTTGTCCCCACTTGGGACCGTTTATGTTTTGCCATGACGGTGGCCGTTGGTGTCTTTGGTAGACACGCGGCCACCCAAGACTAGCCCAGTGGGGAGTGAGTCAGAGTGGCCGGGAGAGTGTCATGGCAATGGAGGGGTTTCGTCGGAACACCGTTGGTCCACCCGAATGGGTGTGTGAGGCCATGGGTTCCATGGTGTGGGTACAGTGCGCTACCTCTGCAGAGTGTATTAAATCTATCGATAGCCGAGTCCACGGTTACGGACACGCTCGAAAGTCGGTCAAACCATGGGTCAACGTTTAATTAATTTTGCACATTAAGATATGAACTTTGCACCGTTGAGAAGATGATGTTTGGGAAAACATTGTGCTGATGGAGACCAAGTTGTTGGTCCATTTGTGATCTCGGTAAGATCACCGTTTGGTTACGAGGTAACCCGATCAAAGACCACGAGGTTGGTCCGTTTGTGATCTGAGAGCGATCACCGTTTGGTAAGCAAGTCCGAGGGACTTATATCACAAGATCATGATCAGTGCATGTATGATATGATGTTGCATTAGTAAAGCAATTGGTTAAATATCATGATATTGCTTGTCATTATGTTTATGTTTGTTGTGAGCTTGCAAGTACATTCAATGTACTGACCTGGTGTGTCATGCCAACTTTCAGAAAAGTCTCGTTGGAAAGGAGTGCTGTTCGAGTCTAGATCGTGTCCACATCGGTGTCCCTGTGCTATGGAGTTCCGCTACGAGGTCGCTCCGCTGCTGCGTAGTTGTTAAGATCGAGGCCCCCTTTATGTTCACTAAATAATGTACATATTGTTCAGCCGCACCGTATGTGCCGCTTGGCCTCGCCACCTGTTGTAATATGAACTATGATCTGCTAGCATCAATAAAGCGGTTGTTTTCTGTACCAAGATGTTATGTGTTGCCAGAAGACATGGTCTCTGGGCTGGCAATGCATGGTAAACCAGTTGCTCTGAGCCGAGTGCCACAGAGAGACAGTTTATTAACTGTATCCAGAATTCTCCCTCACTGTTCTGACAAAGCAGAGGTGAGTCTACGTCTGAAAAATGAATTAGTCTCAGTACTCATCACCTGGTTCCCCGTATATTTAGGGGTATTGCAAATATCAAAAAGTTGTGGGTATTGTTCCTTAAACAGAGGCAGTCTGTTAATGGAATCCCCCCACACCCTGGCAATATTTCCAGATTCAATATTGATGTTCCTACCCACCATATAAATTTCCTTGACTTTCCACAGAGCTTTCCAGTAGGGGGGATCAGAAAATCTAGGACCAACCTCAGCCACGTTCTATTCCGCAGGTAACGAGCACGAACAATATCTTGCCATACCCCATTTTGTGTTTCTAGTTCCCACCACCACTTCACCATCAGGCCAATGTTCTATTTACGTAGGTCCTTAATCCCTAGGCCTCCTTTCTCTTTGGATCTACAAATTCTACTCCATTTGACAAGATAATATCTTCTTTTCTTGTTACACCCTTGCCAGAAAAATCTCCTTCTATGTTTGTCCAATTTTTCAATAAAAGTTTTATTCATCAGCCACATGGACATGTGGTATAGAGAAATTTGAGTAACAACAAAATCTAATAATGTGTGTCTCCCTCCCAGCAGCATTACCCACCCAAGCTTCAAATCTCTTAAGGCATAAACGCTCCTGTATGAGGGCCCTTGGACTTAGGGAGGCCCTATGCCATCGCACCTATTGCACATGCTGAGGACTAGCCCTGACTATCTTTTATCTTTATATTTTATTTATATCTTTACTACTTAAAAAGAATGTAAGGTTCCCATTTCACCTTTCTTCCCACCATCCCTTCGTTCAACCTTCTATGTATATGATAATCAATTACCTTGATTTACTTACCTTCTGAATCAATTCTATTTTAATTTACTTACCAAACTTCTAATCAAAATATCAGGTAATTCACGGTCAGAATTTTATGAACATTTATTTACACAATTACATTATTATTGACAGGTAAATCACAAACTAACATACTAGAACATTTATATCCCGTTGCAATGCACGGACATTGTTCTAATACTACCTAAAAGAAATGCAAGGTTCTCTCTCCCCTCTTACGTTTCATCTAACCTCCACCCCCGACGTATCCTCCCTCACCTCTCGTCATCTGGTTTTTCAACCCCCACCCATCTTAAAACCGGAAGGTCTCCCTCCTATTGCAAAGTTTCCTCCGAATCCATACCTACTATTAAAGGGAGGTGATATTCTTGGTTTCGTCCCACTTTGTTTGGTCCCGCTTCAATTAATTTCACGTACACCATTTGATTTCTTTATTACTTGCCATCTGTTTTGGCCCAACGCAGGAAGCCCATCTGGCAGCGCACTGTGGCCCAGGTACGGAGAAAAAGAAAATTGTCAATAGGACGGTTCGATCTCAGAACCTACCAACCGGCCACGCACGGTTTGTCCAACTGACCCAGCTAGAGATACGAGTCGATTTTATTTCTCCCGTTGCAACGCACGGGCCATTTTGCTAGTAAAACATAAATCACGTCAAAACTCAATCCCGTAGCATAGTTTCCTCCGAATCAAACGTAGATCATGTTAAAACCGACGCACGCACGACTACCGTGGGATCCCCACCCGCCCTGTCTTTTCCCTCCCAATCCCTAGATTTTGAGTTCCGGTGAGCCGCGGCCCCTCGCACCTGCCATGGTTGAGAGGACCTCAAGGCACTGCTCGAGCCCATGGAGACATTGTGGAGGCAATCATGGCTGCAGAGAGCAAGGCAACCCTCCACCGACTGGCCACCGCCGTCACTACGATGACATTGTGTTGTTTCCTGCCACTGTGGTTCGTTCCAGTTTTATCCTCTTCTTTCCCTTCTTAATTTGATCTAAATCCCTGGCAACCCTGTTCCTCGCCGGCTGCAATGAAGAGACCCGATCGATGATGTTTTAATCTCAGTCCTCTTCATGGTGAGCGGCGGCGAAAGCAAGGCTGGGATGTGGTATTTCCACGGGAAGCCGGTCGCTCCTTGACTATAGGTACATCAACATCGGCGAGACAGGTCCGCTCCCCCCAATTGACCCCTTTCTCTTGCCTCTCATTTGGAAAACTGATGGATCCGTGTAAATCTCTTGTGCTCTTGTTTTTTGGGACGCTGTGCAGGTTTTGGCTAATGGTGCCGCTGCGGCAGCACATCGGTTCTAGGGTTCTAGCCCAACATTCAGCTCTGAATGGATATGAGTCAATTACAGGATGATCATCGTCTAGATTTTGACACCGTATTTCTCTTCTCTGATCTACTATAGCAATTAGTAGCAGCCACATATGATGTGTTAACCTAGAGAGAAACAAATCGATCTTTCCTCCCCTCAATCGATCACGCCATCATGCAAATAGCAGAACAGGCGACCGATCGACGAACCACGGCGGAAGACCGACACTGTGTCCCGTTCTCCAGCTGCCCAGTGTTCATGCACGTTGATCCGATCAGCCGGCCGCTGCTCTCAACCCCAACTCAAGGTATCATGCATAGACGTCCTAAATCTCAATTCTAGGATGTCTTATTTCTTTAGACCTTTTTAGTTCTTTGTAAGAGGCTGTTGCAAGGTGGAGAATTCAGTTTATCTAATTAGTCTTTGTCCCTCACATAAAAAATATAGCCTTTGTCAATGTGCATATGCGCTATTTGCAAGACAAGACAGGAGACTGCCAACATTGCATCGGTGTATCAGCGCCACGATCAAGTAGCTCTAGCGCGGTACCTTTCCCTTTTATATTTTCTGTAATTATTCATTCTCAATTCTTGCGACTATATGTATAAATGTACTACCGTTTTATTAAACCTTATTCACATATCACAAGTTCAGACAAAAATGTAGGGTGTTGGCTATGGGTTTAACTCCTAATTTGGCTATACTTTGTTAGATTGATTAATCATTCAAGTATTAGATTTTAAAAACATAATATCTTTTCCAAGTAATTTTTTCTTTGTCTTCATAGTTGTAATGAACATTTTGATTCGTACTTTTTAATGTATACATCTTTTTCTATAAGTGTGATATAATCCATGCCTAAAGTTATGGAGCTCATTTTTTATCTAGCGCACTTTTGCTTAAAAATCTGACGACATGTTAAAGTGGTGCATCAGGGTGACTTCAGTTCCAGCTCTGCCCTGGGTGCAGGGGAGAGAGCAGTTTTACCCAAGGCTAAACCCCACGTTGACCACGACGAGGAGCAGTAGGAGTTGTGCACGATTGGCAGGAGATGTGCTTCTTCTAAGTTCTAACCCCTTGGCCGCTCCTCCCTGGCTGAACCAGGCCTTAGGTGATATGAGAGAGAGAGAGAGACTGAGACAAAGAGAGAGGGGGAGGAGAGAGAGGGGGGGAGAGGGAGAGGGAGGGAGAGAGATGGAGATTTTTTGTGTGTGACTGAAGTGACGCCACTGTTGTGATGCTTCTACCAATGCGCAATGTAGGGAGGGAAAGGTGTCTAATGCTATTGCTGATAATGCATACACATAGTTAGACAAAGATGCTATGTGAGTGTGTACTGCTACTATTATAGTTGCTCTGTTATTGCTTCTCACACTACAAAAAATACACTTCCGTGATGATACGTGTTTGTCACAGTAGGTCATGTTTTTTGTCATGCATGTACATCCATGACGATTTTATGACAGAATCAAGATAGTCATACATGTGTTGTCGCAGAAGTGTTCCATGACTTATCATCACGGAAGTGTCCACTTCCATGATGATAAATCACGCGTCACAGAAGTGCTTTCGTAAAGGGTGACCGACACGTGGGATCCACCGTAACGGAACGCCGTTAAGCTATCTGGTCCGGTTTTGGATCCGATAACCCGTTAACAGCCCCGACCAATGGGGATTTTCCACGTGTAAAATCATCATTGGCTGAAGGAAACACGTGTCGGCTCACCGTTGGGACAGATGTCATTCACTCATTGGACCCAAGGCGCCTATGATACGTCGACATGTGGCACGGCCCAAGAGAGGCCCACTCTTGTGAAAAGGCCGGCCTTTTTGACTTGGTTAAAAGGTGGCAGGCCGGCCCACGGAAAGCCTGTTAACGACCTGTTCGCATATAGCCCATTTACAGCCCGCTAACCCAGGGCCCGTTACGACCTCTTCGAATTAGGCCCAGTACCGTCATCTGGGCTGTCCAATATGATTCCAGCCTGTTTTAACTTCCGGCCCATGTATGGCCCATAATGTCTTTCGGCCCATATGAGGCCCTTTGTAACTCTTGGCCCATTAATGGCATGTGGTGAAACTAGCCCGTAATGAACAGTGTATCACTTCATACCCATTAACGACCCATTATTCCATTGGGCCATTTCCAGCCCATGTTATCTTTCGGCCTTCTCAGGGCCCATTTATTTTTGGGCTCATTTCCAGCATTCGGTTACTTACGGTCCATTACTGTCATTTTCTACTTGTGGGCCAAATTCAGCCCGTGGTTACAGTCGGCCCGTTTGTGGCCCGTTAATACGTTGGGCCGTTTTCATGTCAAAAAACCCGTTGGGCTGTTTTCATAGAGTTATCAAATACGGCCTATTAACGGCCCGTTATGGTCCACGAATAGTACGGTCCATGATTGGCAAAATGATGATATGCCCCGTAGAAGGCCCATGGATCCAACGGCTCGTAAAAGGCCCATGGATCGTACGGCCCGTAGAAGGCCCATGGATCCTATGGCCCGTATAGAAGGCCCATGGATCATACAGCCCGCAGGAGGCCCATGGTTACAACAATCCGTGTGTTGCCATGATTTATTTTGGCCTAGTTTCAAAAAATAGGTTATTGTATCACTAGAAAAACACAGAAAAAGAACTGCCGTGATTACAAGCAAACAACTAAACAAGATAATAAGGAAATAAATAAGCAAGCAATTAACGCTAGCCTATTACCGCTATTACACATATTACATCCACTGGGCATCAAAGTTCGCCACCAGTGCAAATATAGGGAACAAAGCAGCATATTACATACACTGGCCATAAAAATTGGCCACCAGTGCAAATAAACGCGGCAGCAAAACAAGAGCATAACTGAAACAACTTCAGAAGAGCTCAAGAAACGTTATCCTGGGTATCCACCATGCTGGCAATAAGCTTAGCAAGCTTATTAGCTTTGTCCTGTTTGGCGCTAAAATCCTCCAACGCTTGTTGTTGCACCAGAAAGTATGCATCTGAATGCTCCAGGGACTTCCGCAGTCCTTCCGCTTCTTGTCGCAGCACAGCTGATCGATGTCTTTCAGCTTGTAGTTGAGACTCAAGAAACTGAACTGATTCAGACAGTGAGTTTGAATAGCTTGTGCAAGCGGTAGTGGCCAATAACTCGAACACTAAACCAAGACAGGACTTTGGGGTTGTCTCACTGTCTTCAAGATAGTCTTCCTTAGCTCTTTTATCTGAAGGAAATATGCCCTAGAGGCAATAATAAAGTTATTATTTATTTCCTTATATCATGATAAATGTTTATTATTCATGCTAGAATTGTATTAACCGGAAACATAATACTTGTGTGAATACATAGACAAACTAAACGTCACTAGTATGCCTCTACTTGACTAGCTTGTTGATCAAAGATGGTTATGTTTCCTAACCATAGACATGTGTTGTCATTTGATTAACGGGATCATGTCATTAGGAGAATGATATGATTGACATGACCCATTCTATTAGCTTAGCACCCGATCGTTTAGTATGTTGCTATTGCTTTCTTCATGACTTATACATGTTCCTATGACTATGAGATTATGCAACTCCCGTTTGCCAGAGGAACACTTTGTGTGCTACCAAACGTCACAACGTAAGTGGGTGATTATAAAGGTGCTCTACAAGTGTCTCCAAAGGTACATGTTGGGTTGGCATATTTCGAGATTAGGATTTGTCATTCCGATTGTCGGAGAGGTATCTCTGGGCCCTCTCGGTAATGCACATCACTTAAGCCTTGCAAGCATTGCAACTAATGAGTTAGTTGCGAGATGATGTATTACAAAACGAGTAAAGAGACTTGCTGGTAACGAGATTGAACTAGGTATTGAGATACCGACGATCGAATCTCGGGCAAGTAACATACCGATGACAAAGGGAACAACGTATGTTGTTATGCGGTCTGACCGATAAAGATCTTCGTAGAATATGTAGGAGCCAATATGAGCATCCAGGTTCCGCTAGTGGTTATTGACCGGAGACGTGTCTCGGTCATGTCTACATTGTTCTCGAACCCGTAGGGTCCGCACGCTTAACATTACGATGATAGTTTCATTATGAGTTTATATATTTTGATGTACCGAAGGTTGTTCGGAGTCCCGGATGTGATCACGGACATGACAAGGAGTCTCGAAATGGTTGAGACATAAAGATCGATTTATTGGACGGCTATATTCGGACACCGGAAGTGTTCCGGGTGATTTCGGAGAAAACCGGAGTGCCGGAAGGGTTACCGGAACCCTCCGGGGAAGTATTGGGCCTTAGTGGGCCTGGGGAGAGAGAGGGCAGCAGCCCAGGAGGTGGCACGCCCCCTCCCATGGGGAGTCCGAATTGGACTAGGGGAGGGGGGCGCGGCCCCCTCTTTCCCTCTCCCTCTCCCTCTCTTTCCTTCCCCCTTCTCTCTTCCTAGTAGGACTAGGAAAGGGGTGTCCTACTCCTACTAGGAGGAGGACTCCCCCCTCCTTGGCGCGCCCCAAGGGCCGGCCGGCCTCCCCCCTTGCTCCTTTATATACGGGGGCAGGGGGGCACCTCTAGACACACAAGTTGATCTTCATGATCGTTCTCTTAGCCGTGTGCGGTGCCCCCTACACCATAATCCTCGATAATATTGTAGCGGTGTTTAGGCGAAGCCCTGCGACGGTAGAACATCAAGATCGTCACCACGCCGTCGTGCTGACGGAACTCTTCCCCGACACTTTGCTACATCGGAGTCCGGGAATCGTCATCGAGCTAAACGTGTGCTAGAACTCGGAGGTGTCATAGTTTCGGTGCTTGATCGGTCGGGCCGTGAAGACGTACGACTACATCAACCGCGTTGTCATAACGCTTCCGCTGTCGGTCTACGAGGGTACATAGACAACACTCTCCCCTCTCGTTGCTATGCATCACCATGATCTTGCGTGTGCGTAGGAATTTTTTTGAAATTACTACGTTCCCCAACATTATCAGCTTTGTTCGAGACCAACAAGGATGTGTCACTATCCTGAACCTTATCTGCATTACTTCCTTTACCATTGCTTAATAAGGCACTATTCCCCAATATTCTGTCAGCATTCTAAAAGAAGAAACAAGCAGACACATAACAGGTTTAGCATGTACTAGTATATGAAACTCATTTCGGTGAACTAGTTCAATAGTAAGGTGGACAGGATTAAACTACCAAGTCTTCTATTGCCAAGTACTAGTACATAATAAAAGCATCAAACAAACATATATCTATGTCCTATGGTCACTGCATTATCTTGCCAAATCAAAATAGAGACACGGTTCAAATCATATTAGTTCAAGACAAAGCAGCAGTGAAAGAATACAAAGTGTGGGAAACTGGCACAACAAGATTTCAGATGGGTACCACGGGTCTACATGTACAACAACACTATTGGCTCTGTTGTGATGCTAGTAATGTGCATGATATGAGAAGTCAACTGTATACACAATTGAAACTGAAATCAACAGAGCTATTGATAAGAGCAAACATGTTAAAGAAACATGCGTGAACATACCTGTTGTGCCATTAGAATTTCGATTGGATCCTTCAATTTAAAAATAAGTTTGTATGAGTAAATACAGTGATACAAGAGCAAAGCAGTATGCATGATAGCAATCATAGTTAAAAAAGGCGCGCCTAGGCTCTAGGCGTTGGCAAAACGCATTGCGCATAACTACGCTTAATATGTGCACAACTGCGCATAAGCATGCACTTTGGTCAGTAAAGTGCAAGGCGGTGGCAAAACGCACAATTAACGCCTATCGCTTTTTTGAACTATGATAGCAATGGAATCTTAAATTAGAACAGTTGTTCTTCAGGTTTAGGCACTTGTTCTACATGAACACAGTACAGTAAGACACAATAATATAGTACTTCAAAATAGAAAATGAGCTCATAGATCTTACCACATTCTTGGTTCGGGACCAGTACAGAACAAGGCGTTCCCAGTCATCGTCCACTAAATGTGTCTTAGGAGAACGTAAGGGAATTTGACGAGTTTCTTTGCCGATGAAGTACATTTTATTCAGGTAATTCCGATACTACCACCAAGCATTCTTGAAGATAGCAGAGGTATTAGCACAGGTTACCTCATCCTGAGTTTCCAAATCGGTCCTTCTCTATAGAGAAAATGGGAAAATTTGTTGTATTATAACCATCATGGAGGTAGGATGTATGGGACAAAGCAAAGTAATTGCCATGGATAACATTACTTACACATAACTCTTGGACAAACACCTGCAACTGGCATTTTCCTTCATCTTCAATATAATATTTCCAAGATGGGAAGATACACACATACGATTTAACAACATCAAATGCGATAGATGCTAAACTACGACTAGCTGGTTGTGCTTCCTCCACAGGAATAGGCGTACTAACTGGTGGAGTTGGGGTTCGCCGTGGTAGTACTGGCCCTTTGGGCACTAGAGCTACCTTACTAACTGCTCTTGTTTGGGAGCTCTGTGGTGGAGATGGTGCTGTGTCAACAGGAACTGGGTTACTATCTGGTGGGGTTGGGGTTAGATTAGGTGAAGCCGGTTCTTTGTCCATCGCAGTAGGGGTACAATCTGCGAGAGTTTGGGTTATGTGTGGTAGGGTTGGTTCTCGTGCATGTACAACCGAGATGCTATCTCCACCAAGAGGTAGCACTGTTTTATTTGAAGACCGTGTTTTTAGTCTGCTGGATACTGGCATCACCCGCTCCAATTCAAATGGCTGATAAACAGGAAACATAGTTGAATGTACATACATTGTATGAGAGACAGATGCAATAGATAGTGTGGAAAAAAGAGAGCATGAAATAGTTGACATGTATATTGTTTAACTAAAACGGATAGCATGACATAATTTCACATATATGATTTCTATCTAAACTGGATAGCATAGCATAACATAATTCAAAGATATGATGAATAACTAAACAGGATCGCATGACATAATTCACCTACATGTTATCTAAGTAATCAGGATCGCGTCATTTAATTCACATATGTGATTTATATGCTAAACAGAGGGCAGTCGATATGATATCTGAACTAAGAACATGGTATTGAATATTGTGTATATGATGTCTAAACTATGCAATGCAAGACACCATATGCATGATATGAGCAGTATAACCATGCCAAGTTAGAGCATACACCTCGGTGGGGGAATAGGACTGGTCATCTGTCTCTGAATCCATCTCTGAGGAGCTATCGAGACCCAACAAGAGATCTGCTTTGACATGTAGCACTGTTTGCTCTGAAGGCCTTATTTTCACTCCAGATTTTTCCATCTCCCACCCAAATGGCTGATTCACAGGAAGAGTAGTTTAATGTACAAACATTGTCGACAAATGGAAATGTAATGAAGAAAAGGATGGGCAAGATATAATTTAAATATATGATGCTTGGTTAAACAGGATGGCATTGCACATTTCACATATATTATGGCTGGCTAAAAGACATGAGACTACATAATCCCATATATGATATAGAAACTAAACAGATGGCATTACAGAACATGTCTAAACTAAGCAGATGAGATATATGATGTCAAAAGTAGGCACTTCAAGGCAACATATGCATGATATGACTAACATCATCATGCCAAGGTAGAGCAAACACCTTGAAGGTAAATAGGAGTGGTCAGCGGCGTCTGAATCCGCCTCAAAACAGATATCTTCCTCTGGATTACAATCTGGAGAGGGGTGGGGAGGGTTTGCCATTGAACTCACCATGGAGCGATGTCTGCATGACATTGTATTGCCGCGCAAAACTCTTCTCTTTTTCTCTACATGTTCAGCATGACTGTGTACAATATCTGACTTGCATACGAAAAAAATATGGTGACATTATGTAAGGAGAGCATGCAGAAATTTAGAGTGATTGTAACAACCATTGGATGGATCCAAAAATAATGATAGCAGGCTGATGATTGCTTTAATTTAATAAAAAGACAGATGATGATTGCTTTACTATTTGTTTCCCACCCAAGATGAACAACATAGGCATACCGTAGGTGAACCAGATATTAGACAGAGATACTATTCATTGCTTCCTCGATATGTGCCCCACAACTAATTTAGAACTCAAGTTTGAACATTAATTTGGACCTGACTTGGAGTCCAAGAGGTGAACAGGATGATAAAGTAGCAGGTAATTTTAAGCAATGCATAACATAAGCAGAAACAAAAGAGTGCGACCTCTCTTGTGGACCCGTGTACTCCTCAGGTTCATCTGCTGAGTCGATGATGGTGATGGCGTTGTGGTGGGTGCCGGCGGCAAGGAAGGAGATCTGAGGCGGCGAAAGACGGTCAGGAGTCGTGTTGTCTGGTTTGGTGGATGTTTATGTCGATGGAGCAGCTTAGGTGAGGTGGATGACGTCACGGCAGGAGCAGGACAAACCACACAAAGTTCCCTTCGACACCTACCTGTGACTGAAGTAATTCTGTAAGGGCTCATTTGGCTTGCATGATTCTAAAAACGCAGGGATAGGAAAAACACCGGAATGGGATAGGAATGCACATGGTAAACAGAGCATTTGTAAACACGGGATTTCTGTCAAATTGGGTGTTTGGTTTATAGGAATTGGAAGAGCAGATGAATGCAAAGAAACATGGCCAAAATAAAGTGAAACCATATGAAAGCGTGTACAGTTAGAATGTTATTCTGCCACTAATGCACTTGGTCTTGTTTACGTGCATAGGATTTTGAAAAGTAGGTCCAGGTGGATGTTTTGCTTCATTCCTTTCAACAAAATGCATGAATAATTGAATAGTAGAGTGCCATTGGAAAATTCCCTATTGCTATGTTTTTCCGTTGAACCAAAATAGCCCTAATGGATCGACATGAATGAATAGTAATAAGTGATGCAACAAGTGTACAACCTCTTTGCCGTAGCCGTGTCGACCTCAGCATCATTGGGTTGGTCGCTGAAGCAGTTGAGGCAGAGGTGGCTATCGGAGGTGTGGAGGAAGATCTAAGGAATCTGTAGACGGTGTCCAGGGCACTGCTCTGTTGTGATGGATCGTTCTGTCGTTGGAGCAGTTCCGGTGAGCCGTAAGACGTCAAGGCTGAAGAAGCACAAGACAGACATTGTCAATCTCAAGTGGGATTCTAATAGCATCTCCAATAGATGATGTAAAATAGATGTAAAATTTACATCACCAAAAACCGCCTGACTACAACAGATGAGGTAAAAACTGTTGACTCTGAACTTAAGTGTCGAAACTGAAATTTACTGTGGAATATGAATGTTATTGTCGAAACTGAACGCAATGGTAGCAGAGAGGCACTTGACATGTAGTTTAGGGAGGGCCTGCAGTTCATATTCAACCTGCACCCCCCCTGAATCGCAAGCCACCACCGGCCGAACCGCCAGCCCCAACGCCGCCTCGCTGCCCCGAAAAAACTCCCCACCGCCGGTCCGCTGTCGCCCCGGCCAGCCCTCTAGGCCTCCCACCCCCACCCTGAACCCTAAGATAGATAGTGGGGTACCTCTCCGGCGAGCCCCCGTCCCCGTTGCGGGTGGTTCTTCCTTAACTCCGGCGAGCCCCCCCCACCCCCTAAAAATTGACTGACCCAAAAGTCGATTCAGTCGACTGAAGTGTAGCTAACTCGGAGCAGAGCAGCAGCACGAGCGAGGGGGAGAGCAGCAGCAGTGCGAGCAAGCAAGAGCAGGAGCAGGAGCAGCTGGGCGAGGGAGCAATCGAGCGAGAGCCGGAGCAGCAGCAGCGCGAGCGAGCGAGCAAGAGCCGGAGCAGCAGCAGCAGATCCGGCTGGTATGGATGCCGCCGCCACCGAAGGGGCCTCACACTGGGGGAGAACCGCCATGGAGATGTCGCCCGCGGCGCTGGCTTCAAGGTAGCCGCTCCATGGGGGTGCAGGATGGAGCACCGTCGGCGCTGAGAGGTCGAGTTAAGGAGAAGGTGTGATGCGATGAGTGTACAACCTCTTTGGTGGCGCCGAGTAGGCCTCGGCTCGTCCGAGGAGTCGGTGAGGATGTTGCGGTTCCGGTGGAGCAGGTTAAGGCGGCGTTGTGGGGATGGAGCAGCCGCGATAGACGAGGCGATCGTCGGAGCAGCTCCTTGGAGGTGGAGGACGAGGCGGCTGAACCGGCGGGATGACGAGATGGACGAAGGATCCTCATCCGGGAAGGTGGATGAGGGACGTCGAGCTGTTGCGGTGGACGACGTCGTCGGGGAAGAGGCTCCGGCTGGGCAGCGGTGAGGTGGCGGATGGAGGAGGGTGGAGTTTCACGGCTGGAGCGGAGAGGTTATGGTGGCCTGGGATTTCGAATGGCAAAAAGGAGGCGATGGGAAGGGGTGAACCATGACTTAGGGACGCGCTTGTCCAAAATGTAGGGTGTGCTACAAAAGTACCCCCACCGATTTGAACTAGCGGCCCTTTCGGGTCGGGGTTAGAAGGGGATTTCGCGTGTCGGGATTTGGCAGCTGGAGGGAGTTTTCGCGCGCGTTGTAATTTCGGGATAGCAAGGCGCGGATTGTGAAGGCGCCAGTTTTGGGAGCACGATATCTGAATTTTCGGGATATAACAAGGCGCGGGTTGAATTTTAGGGACAAGCCTAACGTGTAATATTGTACTTCTACGTACCAAATCAATTCGCACTTCCCTCAACCAAAAAGAAAACGAAAAACTTAAAACTATTCACACCACACAAAGAGAGAGTCTTGCCCCATTTTACTATAAAAATGCTATTGAAAGCTACTCCCTCCTTCCATCTATATAGGGCCTAATGCGTTTTTTGATGCTAACTTTGACCAAATATTAGAGCAATAATATATGACATGCAACTTACACAAAGCACACTGTTAAATTTGTCTGTGAAAGGTTTTTTCAATGATATAATTTTCACATTGTGCATGTCATGTACTATTAATCTTGTCAATAGTCAAAGGTGGTCTTAAAAAACGCATTACACCCTATATAGATGGAAGGAGGGAGTATGAATCCATGTTATGTCCAATTAATTTTTTTCGTTTGCTGTATAATGCATGTAACCTACTCATACCAACATTTTAGTGCATTCCAAATGTCTATACTACCGCTGCAATTCGAACTGAATTTGAATTCGTTTCTCTATTTCAATAAGAATCTACAATCATGATTGTTGCCAACTTCAACCATCATTCGTGTTTTACCTTAATAACACACTACATGATTACTATAGAGATAGATATGAACTATGTGTACTACATGAACTCAAATTCTATTTTTTGAACACACTTGATGTTGATTCCAAGTAATAGTATATTTAATGTACTAACTATATATTCATAATCTAAACCATGTTCCATACGTACACCGTGTTTATCACACATAATATAGTGCTCCGCCCCCTACATTATGACAAGTATTTAGACCTGAGCTGCAAAAGCCACACATTAGCCCAAATTATAATCAATGTTCTATATATTATACGTAGTACTAGCAAGATGCCCATGCGTTCCACAGAACATCAACGTGATCAAGGGGAGGCCTAATTCGCAAATATGGAGAGGGGTGTGGGTATCTTTTTTCAAAATTGCCATAGTTTTCTTCCTATCCGTTAGATATAAATCGGATGGCCTATATTGTAGGATGGTAGGCACACCATCATCAACAACTTCGTTTTTTATAAGAGTAGAGATAAAATATGTTATATATAGTATAACATGTTCATAACCACACCATGTGTATCACCGTTATATATATTCACACATGCATCAGTTTAAAACACTATGATAAATTCTTCAAATATCCGAATTCGCTTTTTATAATGAAGTATGATCTATATTCGTCTTTTACACCCACACAATCCTCTTATCTTTATAGCTAGCACTAACTTTCTCTCGTGCATGCACACGCCCGCATCCCTCTCACCCTCCCTCAGCATTCTCTAGCTCCATCGCGCAAATTCGTATTTTCACTTTAGGTCGTTCACCCATGGTGTGTGTAGGCCCCCCAGCTCCTTCTTTACAGCACACATCGATCGATATGCCTCTCTAGCCAGGTGTGCCTAGCACAAACACAAGCTTCCCCTCTTCTCTTATCACCGTCCATGCCTCACTCCCACCACTCTTTTCATCGATCTCGTACTCGCACACTCCTTCCCCCTTGATATAGTATGACTCTCGCACCACCTCCTAGATGCATCCCTCTCTCTCTATCCTTCTCCCCGTGCCTCATTTGCTTCTAACACACACATGCATGTATATCGATCGATCTCCCAACATATACCTAGGTCGACTTTAACTATTCCCCCCATCGATCGACGTACCTCACAAGTTATGTCTCTCCTTTCTCTGACAAAGGACGATTGATCTTCCTATGTAGTTACATCTTCTTACCACAGCCATATCGTCCCCCCTCATCATTCGTGCATGCCTCCTGACCCGTCACTCACACGCACGTGCATAGACAGGCAGCCATCCCCTTTCTTATTGATATTGCAGGCGTGCCCTCCATTTGTCTAGCAAGCCTATCCCACCATTTGTTAGAAGCAACTCCACTACCACCCCCTCCAACACTCTAGCTCTGTCTCTCTCCCAACCTTATTCCTCTCCTACACATATGCATGGATGCCGATCGATCTCCCTTAATACATAAGGTAGATCGATCTTCCTTAATACATGAGGTAGGCCTCTCTCCTCCTCCACACATATACCAGCCATTGTACCTCTATAGTTAATTAGGCCTCCCTCCCCCCCCCACCACACACCGATAGTCGAGCATTGTAGGTAGGTATCCATGCCACAGAGACAAACTGCACTTGTCCCCTCTCACGTTCCAGTAGGCCAGCCACTCTATATCTTTGACATGGGCACACACAAATTCGATGGCACTCTTTATCGATCGCGCGCGCACACACACACACATCATCCCTCTCTTCGATTCTATGGACACCTCAAGCCAATGATACCTCCACTCTCTTCTTGTGGATCGCCCCCTCTCTATTTATGATATATCCAGGACTCTATTTCACACACATTGCATATGTTACATTTTTTGATTGACCCCCCCCTCCAAAAAAACTCTCACGAACCCACACACTATATCTCTCTATGTTTGTATCTCCCTCACACAACCCCACGTAGGTGGTGTATGTATACAAGAACAGAATAGGTGCACCGTGCACGTACTCACGCTTCGTGCCCAGCCACACCCGCGCGGGTACACGGTGGAGCTCATTTCTATATGAAATGGCAGCCCACATGCTAATTTGAACGCGTGTAGAGGTTGTTTACCTACAGAAGTCATGTACCACGCGTGCACGAAACAAAGTTCGACTTGATGCGTTGGCGCGTTATTTTTAAATAAAGTTATATCGCTCAATGGCACGTACACAGAATATAAAACGATTTTTATGGAGAAAAAGGTAGTCCGCTCCACTATATACAATGGAGCATGCCTACCTGGTTTGTCTCTCTTCAGAGTATCTCACACAAGGCTTCAGTGGCCTCTCTCTCTCTCACTATTGGTCACTGATCCGGCCGCATCCCGCCCACTGGCGGAAAGGGAGGATGTGCATCGTTTTTCCGTTCGACGGCACCGAGGCAGCATGTCCCGATCTGCGGTACACACCATTCTCTCTGACCAAGCTCCCACGCGGTAGGGCCTACGCCACCTGCTCGATGTCGCAGCATGGGAAGATTCCGCTCGCCGCCGCTCACCTAGTTACTTCCTGACGACCTCCAGGTATCCCCTCCGGCCTTGCTCCACTGCCCGTCTTCCCACGTCGCTGCATGTGGATCTTCCATAGTTCTTTGCCCAAAACGTAGCTCGTCCGGCGTACTTTTCATATTGCAATCTCGTCATCACACCATCTTAGACAAACACAACTGTGTTGTTATCTTCCCTTAGGACAAGGAATATGCTTCTTTTTTGTCGTTGCATGTGTCATCAATTGTTATTGGCCAGTAATTATTTCCTTTCTACCTCTTTTTTGCAAACAGGGCTATCCATTTCACCTCGTTGCTATTGCGACCTTTTGGTGAACTGCACAAATCACTTTGTTCTTAAGAGTGTTTTGTGCAGCTGTACTAAAATGTCACACGAGAAACGTCTCTACATTTCAGTGCGACTGCACAAAGGGAGATTGGTTTTGCTCTATCCTCCTCATCCAACTCCGAGCCAAATCTTCTCCAACTAGTTAGTCTTAAGAGAGACCGCAAAGGTGACCGGCTTCCATTTATGTGTTTATTGTTTCATCAGCAGTCCTCTATTATCGTAATCACACTTAATATCTTTGGAACAGGGACGCTCAGCTCTATTTTAGTGGAACTGCACAAAATGATCGGAATGTTGCATGCTCCAGACAGCTACTTTTTTTCCCAACATGCCTTGTTGATTTAGACAGAGCTGGGGGGACGTTGCTGCCAACGAAAGCATGGATCAATTTTAATTTAACACCTTCTCACAACTTTGTCTTCAGTTGTGATGTAAATATTAGCTCTGATATGCTAATAATTGAGATGCATTAGCAAGGAAGTTAGTTTTTTTATTGTTTCTGAAAGAGCATCGATGGCAAGACACACGAAACAAAAGCTGAAAGCTCACACCATTGTAAGATTTCATGTCGCTGGAAAATTATTTATATAGCACATCAATTATGTAAACAAATGCTGGAAGCTTGATAGCATTGCCAGAAGCCTCTTCAGCATCCGGGTCCATGTGCCATCCACAAAATTATACTCCTTCGTTCCTAAATATTTGTCTTTTTACAAATTTCAAATGGGCATATTTTAGAGTGTAGATTCACTCATTTTGCTTCGTATGTGTACTCCCTCCGTTCCTAAATATTTGTCTTTCTAGAGATTTCAACAAGTGACTACATGCGGAGCAAAATGAGTGAATCTACACTCTAAAATATGTCTATATACATCTGTATGTAGTAGTCCATTTGAATCTCTAAAAAGACAAATATTTGAGTAGTCACTCGTTGAAATCTCTAGAAAGACGAATACTCCATAGTATATTTAAGAACCGAGGGGGTAGTGCACAGCCGCATGGGAGACTCAGCCCGGTCATTGCGCCGCATTAATAGTGAGTAATGAGCAGTCAAATCATAAGCCCCACCTTTCCCACTGTAAGTTGCTCAGAAGAAGCAACTATCAATACGCTCTTCTTTGAATCCGCTCATACTACTCCATCCGTCACTATTTATAGAGCGTGCTTCAGAAAAAGAAAAAAACTCTAGGACCAAGGCGACTAGCAATCGGCCTAAAAAATAGCATTGGTAGTTATAGCACGGCATCTATTACTAGAGGAAATAATGCGTACACACATGCATGCAGTGCTTCCACCCCGGGTACACACAGGCATGCACTTACTCCACTTCGTAGTACATCGAGAGAAAATTTTGGACTTGATTGTGGTAACCACGCCCTAATTAATTGAGCATTAAACCAAACGCGTCTAAAGTCTCTCTGGTGGTGGAAATGCATTGAGAGAAATGCATCATAATGAAGCGCGCCCTATAAACTGTGATGGGGGAGGAGTAGTATGAAGGTGCAAAACCAAGTACGCGTATGGCCAGTCGGTCAACGCACCTCCTCTTGACATATCACTCACATGTGGGACCGGAGTGTGAGCAAACCGATCTCAATTGACGGCAAAATGGCCAACCCACCGTTCCTTGAGAGAGACGAGGAGCGAGAACACACAGACGGGCTCGCACGGAGGCCAAGATATATTCGAGCATGGTTGATCAATATCATCATTACATGTTGGGCTGCCGTTTTCCGCCCTTCTCCGGAATAAATGTGTACTTTATCAGAGATTAAAAAATAAGAGTACAAACGCTCCACCATGCGGTTCTAGTAGTAGTACTACTCATACTACTAAACCTTGCGCTTGGCTCTTCGCCTCTTCGTAAAGTCGAACAATGATGGTACTCCGCATGTTTGGTACTACAGTGTATGCCTCTGGCAATCTGACACTGAATGAACTGATGCATGTCCACCGCCTGGGCGAGGCTAGGTTGCATTAGTCAAAAGGCGTAAGCGAGCTTCACCTTGTCCTGCAAGCTTCTCCTGTTCTGCGAGTTGACGGGACACACCAAAAAGTAGTGCTAGTCCATACTCCCTCCTTTCCGGTTAATATGGCTTAATCTTTTACGGGTAAATGAGAGAGCTTTATTCATATATAATCATTCTTAGGACGATCAGCCAAGACACTGGTCATTAGGAAGCGAGGTACCCCGCAAAAAAAGAAGTAGGAAGCGAGGTGTTTCATCAAGCCAGCTCTCGGCCACATTCAAAGTGCAGCAAGCACGGTTCGCACAAAGATGCGCTGCAAGGTTTGCTGACCTGTTTACATGCTGAATAACAAAAAAAGAGGAAATATTACCGAGCACTCCTATTTGTAACAGGATATGAGCCAGAATTAAGCGAGAATTGTGGCGAGTGTTCCATGCAATCAACTTCCATTATCACATGCGAGAACCCTCGAAAAGAACCAAATGTGTTGAAGATTGCTTTATCACATTTTAAAAATATAATAAGAGTGCAGACGCTCCTCCATCCGGTTCCTAGTACTAGTATAGTACATACCTCTATAGACTATAGTAGTAGTAGTACTAGTACTAGTAAACTTTGCACTTGGTTGTTCGCCTCTTCGGGAAGTCGAACAATAATAGTACTAGTATAGTGTATGTTTTTTGCAATCTGACACTGAATTAACTGTTGCACATCCACCGCCTGAGCGAGGGAGAGCTTGCATTGGTCAAAAGTTTCTCCTTGTCCTGTGAGCCACCGCGCGCAAGCTTCTCCCGTCCTGCAAGCTTCTCCTTGTTCGGCAAGTTGACGGGGCACAGCAAAGTAATGCTAGTCCATACTGCCTCCTCTCCGGTTAATATGGCTTAATTTCAAACGAGATAAATACACTGTATGTCACTATATATTTGTAAAAATACGGTCAGTGGACTTCATAATATGCTCATTGCGCTCAATATATACATTTCCCGGTGTTTATACGGTCACTAGCTCACCCTGGCTGAGTATGTGTGTGCAAGCATGTGTAGGTTGAGCACTTGAGCGTGACCGTGTGTGTTCCGTCGTGTGCTCGGATATGCATGCATTAGGGCGTCGCGCACGTTTTTGCATCCATGTGTACGTGTGACTGTTGCATACACGTAGGGGGAGTACGTGTAGGGGCCACTAAAGGAGCAGTCAAATCACACAGTAAGTTAGTCGGAAGAAGCAATCATCATTTCACTCTTCAATGACACGTACGCAATATAAAATGGTTGATATGGAGAGAAAAAGAAAACTACTATATATACACTAGCAGGAGCCTAAGCTACAAGCCTGCTTGCTTGGGTTGCTCTCTTCACAAGCATAGAACGACGGTGGCCACACCGCTGGTCATATATCTGGCTTGATCCCACAGCTAAGAGAAGGGAACAATGTTCTGCGTAGACGTGGTCGACATCGGCGAGGGAGAAAATCCACAGTCGGTGCGTCCCAATCGGGGGTCACCGCGGTATGGGCCGATGCCGCGTCCCAACCGCCCTTCTAGCTACAGCCCGACGTCCCAGGTAGTCCATCTTCCTTTTGGAGCCGGCTTGCTCCACTGCCACAGCTCCCCACGTAGCTCCATCTCCATGTCGATCTTTCTCTACTTCTATCGGCTTCTACTTGTGATGAGTTTCTGTCTCATGAACTAGTGCCAGTACTATTATTCTAATCACACTTCTTCAATATCTTTGCCATCAGGGATGCTCAACTCGATTTTAGTGGAACTGCACAAAAGCATCGTATGATCCGAGGGTGACAGCCGTCTTTCCTTCGACAGGTTCTACCTGGCCAGGAAATTAAATCCTGTTTAGGGTTTAGGGTTTAAGTCGTAGTGACCCCATTAGTAGTTTTTCTTTCGTACACGCTCTCACAACTTTTGTCTTTAGTTGTGAAGTAAATATTGGCTATGATCTGTGAATCATTGAGATGCATCAGCATGCGTGTTAGTTTTCCTTTGTATTTAATGGAATGGAAACGGAGAGAAACCAACGTTTCGTTTCGTTGGATCGCGCCATCAAGCAAAACCAACGTTTAAATCACGTCTATCGCGTTCGTGTCTCACCCTCCTCCACGGCTCGAACCCACACGGTCGCTCGGCATGCCACTCACCGCAAACCGAGTATACGATAACTTCCCCACCTGCTTGTCGATGGATCGCACCATGGAGTACTAGCACTACTGGAAGAGATTGACGAGTTGGGGGAGGACAGCTAGCTGTAGCACGGACTCCCAAGAACTTTTTACATGCATGTTGTGGCCGGCTATTGCGACCTTTGAACGCGGAGCGGTCGCGTGCACTAGGAAGCGGCACGGGCGACGCTTTCTCGGCCGGCGCGCCGCTTCAATGACGGCGCCAATGAGAGGTCGCGTCCACTCTGGCCGGGCATGAATGCGGCACTGACCGTTTCGGGCGGGAAGCACGCGCGGGTGATGAAGAGGGTTCGGGTTGGTCAGGAGCGGCCGTGGCAGCGGTCCGAACGCCCGCTAACAAGAGATGTTGTATGATACGTCTCCAACGTATCTATAATTTTTGATTGCTCCGTGCTATATTATCTACTGTTTTGGACTATATTGGGCTTTATTTTCTACTTTTATATTATTTTTGGGACTAACCTATTAACCGGAGGCCCAGCCCACATTTGCTGTTTTATGCCTATTTCAGTGTTTCGAAGAAAAGGAATATCAAACGGAGTCGAAACGGAACGAAATCAACTGGAGAAGTTATTTTTGGAAGGAAACCTACCAGATAGACTTGGACCCTACGTCAGAAGATGAAGGAGGTGCTCACGAGGGTAGGGGGCGCGCCCCCCTTCCTCGTGCCCCCCCTTCGGTCCACCGACGTACTCCTTTCACCCATATATACCTACGCATCCTAAAACTTCCAGAACAGAGATTATATCGGGAGTTCCGCCGCCGCAAGCCTCTGTAGCCACCAAAAGTCAATCGGGGCCCTGTTCCGGCACCCTTCCGGAGGGGGGATCCCTCACCGGTGGCCATCTTCATCATCCCGGCGCTCTCCATGACGAGGAGGGAGTAGTTCACCCCCGGGGCTGAGGGTATGTACCAGTAGCTATGTGTTTGATCTCTCTCTCTCTCGTGTTCTTGATTTGGCACGATCTTGATGTATCGCGAGCTTTGCTATTATAGTTGGATCTTATGTTTCTTCTCCCCCTCTTTTCTCTTGTAATGGATTGAGTTTTCCCTTTGAAGTAATCTTATCAGATTGAGTCTTTAAATATTTGAGAACACTTGATGTATGTCTTGCCGTGCGTATCTGTGGTGACAATGGGATATCACGTTCCACTTGATGTATGTTTTGGTGATCAACTTGCAGGTTCCGCCCATGAACCTATGCATAGGGGTTGGCACACGTTTTCGTCGTTATTCTCCGGTAGAAACTTTTGGGCACCCTTTGAGGTTCTATGTGTTGGATTGAGTAGATGAATTGAGATTGTGTGATGCATATCGTATAATCATGCCCACGGATACTTGAGGTGACAATGGAGTATCTATGTGACATTAGGGTTTTGGTTGATTTGTGTCTTAAGGTGTTATTCTAGTACAAACTCTAGGGCTGTTTGTGACACTTATAGGAATAGCCCAACGGATTGATTGAAAAGAATAACTTTGAGGTGGTTTCGTACCGTACCATAATCTCTTCGTTTGTTCTCCGCTATTAGTGACTTTGGAGTGACTCTTTGTTGCATGTTGAGGGATAGTTATGTGATCCAACTATGTTATTATTGTTGAGAGAACTTGCACTAGTGAAAGTATGAACCCTAGGCCTTGTTTCAAAGCATTGCAATACCGTTTACGCTCACTTTTACCGCTTGTTACCTTGTTGTTTTTATATTTTCAGTTTACAAAAACCTATATGTACCATCCATATTGCACTTGTATCACCATCTCTTCGCCGAACTAGTGCACCTATACAATTTACCATTGTATTGGGTGTGTTGGGGACACAAGAGACTCTTTGTTATTTGGTTGCAGGGTTGCTTGAGAGAGACCATCTTCATCCTACGCCTCCCACGGATTGATAAACCTTAGGTCATCCACTTGAGGGAAATTTGCTACTGTCCTGCAAACCTCTGCACTTGGAGGCCCAACAACGTCTACAAGAAGAAGGTTGCGTGGTAGACATCATTGTACGTTAATATTGCCGCGTATATAATTAACAACGTAAATAATGTGCCAGTTGGACAAATATGATTGGAGATGGCGATGGAAATGGAATTTTACGTAAACACGGATATGCATGTCTATGTCTATGTGTGTGTGCGCGACGACTCTCGCGACCTGAAAGCGGGGGCCTGTTTTTGATCGAGTTTACTTTCTTGGTACATTAAAAAATTGTCCGCCAGTTTTCGTTTCTTTTTTTCGGGAACGCGCGTATTCTATTTAAAACCACTGCTATGGAGAGATTTTTTACTCCATTATAGCCTCTTATTTGATAGAGTTTCTCGTGTCTCGCTCTCTCACCCTATCCATATCAAAAAAAGATGACAGTGCTCACACTATCTCTCTCCTCACCAGTGGTCATAGATCCGGCCGAATTCCTTCTGCTGCGGGAGGTGAGGAGGTGCAGCGTTGACGTTGTCGCCGTCGGTGATGGAGGAAGCCAATGCGCACCGTCCTCTCGGAGCCGGCGCTGGCGCGTACGAAGGTCCTCCACGCCCTTGTTCGCTGTCGTCGTGTGGGCAGATCCCGCCCGCCCGCCTAAGCGACATCTCACCCACCTGAGGTATAACTTCTTGTACTAGTCCAGCTCCCCAGGTCGCTGCATGCGGGTTTTCTTCTATGCGACTACTCCCCAGCTCCCCATGTATAGTAGCTAGGGTTGTTCTGCTGGTCCAACATCACCTACTATTATAGAGGAAATGTCACTCAAAAAGTTGTCCTGATTTATGCCTCGGTGGAGGTATACATGTTGTTTCGACAAAAAGTACATGGTGGTTGTGCAGTCATTGTCCATATGCTCCTATTGCTGATGCTAATCTAATACTATCACTGGTTAAATGAAGAAATGATTTTTTTCTTGGGTATCCTGGTTTAGTTCCCATCAAGATAATCATGATGCTTCTGTTTGTTGGTGTACTTTTCATAATTCTTATTGACAATTGAGATGTCATTGTTAATCTTGTAAAACAAAGTAACAACACTATATCCCTTTTTATATTTTTGGAAACAACGATGCGTATCTCCATACCCGGTCATGTCTTCCTCAATTTTAGTGGAACTGCACAAAATTGGATGGCCATTGTTGTTCCGCCTCACTGTCCTCTGCCACGTGGTTCTTCCTTCCTCGAGCTTGATTACTGAGAAGAAACAGACCACAGTGAGGATTTGTCAAACTTCATAGGTGCCTCACCCAAACTTGATGCCAAATGGATGATGCATCACCACGATGACCTATCGATGCTCATGGTTGCTCCTCATGGTTGCGTCGGCTGGTGAAGCTGATCGATTTTCAATGAAAAACAAATTGTCTTCCATCAGTGCTCTTTGCTTGTTACCCACAAAGATGATATCCTTCGTCAGTTCACCTTGGTTGCGTTGGAGACGCAGTCGTCTTTCACGTTGGTGCAATTTTATCACACAATTGGCTACGAACCAAATGTTTCCTCGAAGAAGGATCGACGTTGGTACTAAGAGCATAAGTTTTGTATTGATTTCTAAGCCTTCTCACAACTTTGTCTCCATCTCCCCTGTAATTTTATTTGTCCAGCTATTAACTTTGATTAAAAAAATGGTGTGGACTAAAAAGCCGGATGGACGTAGTAGCCCTCCATTTTTATTTACTCTGCATATTAAATTTGACTGAAGTCAAACTTTGTAAAGTTTGACCAAGTTTAGGCCGAACACAACAAACCATAATTATTAGAGAGGGCAAACTATACATACTCTCAAACCTTTCCTATAACCGAAATTAAAATTCTTTATTTGTACACACTCTCACACGTTTTCGATAATTTGGCGCATGTGTGGTTGTTCACTTAAGGGAGGGTAGTGTACCGCACGTGAAGGACAGGAAGTGCGACCAGGACGCGTGGATCGTTAGTTCATCGAAAGTACTCCCTCCGTTCCTAAATATTTGTATTTCAAGTGGTTTGAAATGGACTACCACATACAGATGTATATAGACATTTTTTACAGTGTAGATTCACTCATTTTGCTCCGTATGTAGTCATTTGTTGAAATCTCTAGAAAGACATATATTTAGGAACAGAGTGAGTAGTAGTTTTCTTCACTGGTACGTTAAATAAAGAGTTTCGTTTCGTACTTACATAATTTAAAATGATTATTATGGAGAGAATAAGAAAACCACTCCACTATATATTAGTCGTATACACGAGTACTATATGGACGCAGCTTCATTGACTTTAGTGCACCTGCCTTTGGGTTTATGATAGGTGGGCCAGCCCACCTGTCATACAGCCAAAAGCAGGTGCAGTTAAGGCACCGGAGCTCAGTCCATACTATAGTATATATATAAGCTGGAGCCATAGCGCTTGTTCGCTAGGGTTTGCACTCTCCACACTCTCGCCGCACTACATATATACACACGCCGGAGGCTCAGCGTTCCTTTGCTAGGGTTTGCTATATTCACAGTCTCTCATCCTCTCTTCACCAGATCTAGACAAGACTGCGTTGGCCTCTTGTCTCTCTCTCCCCTCTCACAGCTGGTGAAGGAGGCGTCCGGATCCCGTCGCACCGGGAAGGGGAGGAGGTGTAGCATTCACTCTATCGCCTTCGGCGAGGGAGGCAATCCACTTACGGCTGCGATGTTCTCTTTCACCAAGCGCCTGTGCGGGAGGGCCACCGACCCATTCTTCCTCGCTGCCGTACGTAGTGTGGGAAGATCCGGCCTCCCGCTGCACGCCTTGCCACATCCCGACGACCCTAAGGTATAAGTTTCTTTGAAACCGTCATTGCTCTAGCTGCATGCAGATCTTTTTTGATTCTGTAGTAGAATCTAGGTCTTGGTTCAAAGAGGAAAGAAGGGTGCGGTGGGGTGGAGCATGAATCTAGGACGTGGTTCAATGAGGAAAGGAGGGAGGGAAAGTAGTATAGACTAGCTATCCAGCCGCTTTGTTGGTCGAAAAGGGAAAAGGGGGGTAACCCAGTACACACATCTGTAAGGAACCGATCTCTTTGTTGAAAAGGGAAAGAAACTGGGGGGTTGGGTAGTTTGTGCAGGACTAGATTTGATGCCCTCACATAGGAAAAAGTTTCAAAGAGAACAAATATGGTACCAACGCAGATATGCTGCTTGGCTACATACTCTACATCACCCATTTATACGTGTGGACGCACATGGTGCTGGCATGTCCCATGTCCCATGTCATGTCCCATACAACTATTTTGCTGTTGTTAATCTAAGAATGCTGCTGGAAAATTGAAGCAATGCCACTGTTAAAAGTAAATTACATTCTTAACGAATGTTGTTTTAAGAGAATGTCTCTGTTAATATGAATCAATGCAACCGTTTCAGAAATGCTACTGTCCTACTTAGTTTTCCATCAAGATAAGTTAGATGCATCTTTCTGTCGCCATTTGTTTCATCCTCCTTTATTGGCCAGTAATTGTTTCCTTTTTTGCCTCTGTTAAAATAGGGATATCTATTCAACTTGTTGCCTAGCAAACTTAAACGTCACACCGATGACTTTGCTTGATTTCAGTGCAACTGCACAAAACGAGATTGGATTTCCTATTCGTGTTGGCAGATTCGTAGGTGATCTTGTGTGCGTCATGACAGGTTGGTACTTGCCTTCATCCACATGATCGTGCAGTGTGTTTTGAGATGTTGTGCTACTTGTATTGGTACTGTTTTAAATAAATGTTGAATTGAAGCTATTGTATTGCTCTCTTTTCCCATTAAGTAGTGAACAAAAATGGTACCAACCCAGACATGATGATTGTTGCTTTGTTACAACAAACTCTATTAGGGATTGGCGGGAGTACCATTTCTATTAGGGATCGGCGGGAGTACCATTTCTGTTAGGGATCAGCCGGAGTACATGTTTAAGAAATGTATTGTTCAGATAATGTCTCTATTATTATACATCAGTTACAGCATTTTACAAATGTTACTATCCTGCTTTGTAGTTCTTTCTACATGTTTAACCAAGGTATTGTTAAGATAATGTCTCTGTTAAAATAAATCAGTCGCATTGTTTTAGGAATGATACTTTTCTTCTTTGTCGTTCTTTATACGTGTTGAAACAAGGCATTGTTAAGATAATGTCTCAGTTAATATGAATGAATCACACTGATTGAGAATTGCTACTCTCCTGCTTTGTTCCCCATTAAGATAAGGTAGATCAGTAGATGTTTTTCTTCTGGGAGTACAAGTCATCAACCATTATTTCTCAGTAATTATTTCCCTTATACCTATTGTTGCTTATAGGGACATCAAAATTAAAGCTCGTTTCTATTCTGACTTTTATTTTAGTTGAACTGCACAAAAGGAGCCAATGTGTCTAAGGCAAACTGTTGCATTACTGGGTCCAATTGGTCGTTCCACTTTGCAGAAAGAAGCAGTCACTGTTTGTGCTACATTACAGAAGGAATGATCGAGAAGCTTTACAGAGTATTATTAGACGCTGGTGACATGACTAGTCTGCAAAGAGCATAGACAACTCTACAACACGTGGAGTGCACTGGGCAAAAAGTGTCCAAACAAGTACAAGAAGCCAGGACAGGACTCCACGACCATAGACTTTACATATTTGAATGAGAAAAGCTTGTCAAAGTTTAATCATTGATGTTAGCAAGAAGACATTAGTTTAATATATTGGAATTGGAAAACCTTATCAAATTTTGCTCATTGATGTTAGCCAGAAGACATGCGTTTGATATTTTTGAGTGGGACGCCCTTTGCTGTGAGTAGCGTCGATCGTTTTTTCCTATTCCTGTGTTCAGTTTAGAAGTAAATAGTTACTCCGCTGAGATATTCCTGTGTTAAGAGCTTGTTCTGAATATTGTCTATGTAATGCCAGGCCTTGTGTTTGATTGCAAAGTTGAGCTTGGAATGTTCTGACATGCGGCATCACGAGCTATTCACCGTGCCTCCTGAGAATAATGCTTCGTATTGTTTTGCATGTCGATCTAATGCCAGTGATTTGTTTGTTAAGAAGATCATCCTCTTCTGTTGTTTCCGTGCTTAAGAAGCTCATCGTCTTATGTTTCATTCATAGCCTATACGGCAAGTCGGGTAGGTTAGACGTGAAACCATATGATCTTCCGACCAACTCATCATCTTAGGCTGTGATTGGATCGTCGTTTTCCAACCAAAACCGCTTGTAAAACTGACGCTTGTAAATAAAAGCAGATGGTCTCGGGCGAAGCGCTTGGTTGGTCGATTTTGACTAGTAAAATATACACTGGTCTCTCAAATTACACGCGTAACCCGCCGGTTTTACTTACAGACCTCGGGCCCTCGGTTTCATTACGCCTGTATTTTACACGTTGTTTCCGATGACGAGTAAATTACACTTGTATCTTAACACAGGTGTGAAATAAACCAGAGCTCCCAAGCGCGGCATTACCGTTTCATGCCGTCTCAGTCTCTCGAAGGTGCTCATAGGTGTCCGATGATCCTGGCTTCCTGAATGAGAAGTGGGCGCTGTATCAGACCATCCGTAGGGCCCGCGAGGCCCTCTCCGTCGTCCTTCTAGTTGTTGCGCTCGCCGTGGCGCCGAGCATTGTTAACATGGTCAATGAACATGAGGATTCAGGAGATGACTCTATTTTGACTGGATGACAGTAGGGACTCACTAGGGCCATAGCTGTACGTACGCAAGTGCCTCCTTATTATGTACAACTATATTTTTTTGCTTCCTCCTGGTTTCCTGACATCACGGTCCCACACCATTGTCAACCTATGTAGTCAATATAAACGAGAGAATTGCATAAGGTGCGGCCGACAGCTGGGACCAAGCAGCTCGAGCAGTATTTATGTTTTTGAGGCGTGAGCACAGCAGAGTTTTTCTTGGCGATGTTTTCGTTGTTGTTCAGAGGAGAGCAGGGTATTAACTGGGCGGGCTATGGCCCGTCTAGTCCAGGACAGATATCCAGCCCAGATATTATTATTTTTCAAGATGAAAATGGCTAGACCAGCTATACGTTTTTTGAGGAATACCCATGCAAGGTCAACTTGTTATTCTCTGCCCCGCTGGGGTGCAAATCTTTTCTAGGAGGGATGCATTAGGCTTAACAGGAAAATGGGCTTTAAAAATAATAAATGGGATATAATTATAAAAACTGGACAGTAACTATAAAAAAATGCACCAAACACGAAATTAGTTTATAAAATATTATTTATGGATTTTGAAAAATCTTAATTTTTAATTGTTGCACGCGCAATGTTTCGTTGGATTTTTACATAATACAAATTTATATTTAATCTAACTAGAAATTTCGGGATAAAAATATTTTGGATCCCATCAAAATGTGGGAAATTTTATTGAATTCTGTCTTGAACGGTTGGTTGAAATTATTAATCGTTGTCCTAGCTAGAAAATGGGTTGTACTTTTAACAAACTGTAAATGGACTATAGTAAATTCCATTAGAATACAAAAATGGGTTGTACATTCTTACAAATCACAAATGGGCTATAAGTTCTCTGCCACACACTTGTGGGCCTACTAAGTTGACGCGTCCCCTAAAAAAAAGTTGACGCGTATGCAAGGCTTTGTCAACTTATTATAGTCAACACACGGTTCTAGCAGCAGTGGCCGTTGGATGTCTATCCAACGGATGTCGTGCTTCTTCTTCAATCTCGAATATTCTAGCTTCGGCCGCCCAAAAAATGATTCCTCCCCTTGACATTTGGGGTGCACTTTTTCAGAGGCTAGCCTGTGGGCCTACTAAGTTGACGCGTACCAATGGCTTTGTCAACTTAGTCAATATAAACGATTCTAGCTGCAGTGATCGTACGATGTCCATCCAACGGCCGTAGTGCTTCTTCAACCTCTGGTCTTCTTGCTCCAGCTGCCCAAAGCAGCGCCGGTTGTGTCGCCTCCTCCTGCCTCCCGTGGCCGGCTGTGTTGTCGCGGAGGCCTCACCGCCCCCTACTACTCCCACCGCTGGCCAGGCCATTCCTCCACTCACCCACGTCCCCTGTTATTCTACGGCGAAGGAAGCCTCACACCGCAGCTGAACCAGTGAACCCTCGTACTCCTCTCTGCGCGGGCTTTCACTGCCGCGTCTTCCCCGGCTCCACATCGTCCCCTTCCTAGGCCTCGCCGTCGTCCACCGCCCTGGTGCTCTCGGCGCGGCGTGGTCAACATGGTCAGGGAACGACTTCCATCGGAAGAGTACTGTACGTGGAGAGGCTGACAACTGGGTCCACGACAGCCGCAAGGAAGTGCCTCCTTATTACGCGCAAAATAATTATTCCTCCACCTGACAGCATGGACCCACTGGACAGGCTACCGTATTTCGCGAAAAAAACGTTTCCCCCCTGACTGCTGGGACCCATCAGCTACATCTTCGCACGTAAGGAAGTGCATCCGGGAAAAAAACGATTCGCCCCCTTGACTGTTGGGACCCACCAGCTACATCTTCGCACGAAAGGAAGTGCCTGACAGTCGGGATCCACCTGGTCGAAGCGTACGTAGCGTTGTCATTCTGGTCGCCAACGTGTACGTACATACTGGTCGATGTAGACGCGCACGTGTCGTAGTAGAGGCGCACACGTAGCATGTACACGTACGTACAACGGCCAGGGTGCAAGAAAGAAAATACGGCCACGTACGTACATACGGACGGGGTCTCGAACGCCTACTCGAGCATACGTACGGCCAGGGATCGTGTACATGGCTGGGTCGGAACGGAGAAACAGCCTCGTCGTCGTGTTCATGGGGAGCCAACCGGCTGGGTCAGAACGGAATGCATCGTCGTGTTCATCGGGAGGGTTTGGACGGAACAGCCGATGGAAACGAGGCCTGGAGTATCGCAGAACAGAGAAAATGGCCTTGTGTTCGACCGGCCACGGTCCAAACGAGATCCTGTTCTTCGAGAGGGGTCTGGCGTAACGCAAAACGGAGGAAACAGACTTGTGTTGGACCTCATACGGTCCAAATGGGGTCCTGTTAATCGGGAGGGGTGTGGCGTACCGCAAAACGGAGGAAACGGACTTGGGTTGAAGCGCTACGGTCGAAACGGGGGGTCATGTTCATCGGGAAGGGTGTGGCATACCGTAAAACGGAGGAAACGGACTTGTGTTGGAGCGCTACGGTCGAAACGGGGGACCTGTTCATCGGGAGGGGTGTGGTGTACCGCAAAACGGGACTCCACGGGATACTGTTCATCTCCACTGTCGACTTCCTCCAGCCTCCACGGGCTACTGTTTATCCACCGTCGACCTCCTCCAGCCTCCACCTGCGACTGTTCATCCACGGGCTCCTGTTCATGCAGCCTCCACCACGCGCTACTTCATCGGCTACTGTGTTGGGGAACGTTGCAGAAAACAAAAATTTTCCTACTCGTTTCACCAAGATCATCTAGGAGTTCATCTAGCAACGAGTCATTGGATGCATCTACATACCTTTGTAGATCGCGCACGGAAGCGTTCAAAAGAACGGTGATGATGTAGTCGTACTCGACGTGATCCAAATCACCGATGACCAGCGCCGAACGGACGGCACCTCTGCGTTCAACACACGTACGGGACGGGAGACGTCTCCTCCTTCTTGATCCAGCAAGGGGGGAGGAGAGGTTGATGAAGATCCAGCAGCACGACGGCGTGGTGGTGGATGCAGGGCGTCACAGAAGCAGGGCTTCGCCAAGACTACGAGGGAGAGACGTAACGGGGAGAGAGGGAGGCGCCAGGGGCTGGTGTGTATCCCTCCTCTCCCCCCCACTATA
Organism: Triticum urartu; assembly: GCF_003073215.2. Classification (NCBI taxonomy): domain Eukaryota; kingdom Viridiplantae; phylum Streptophyta; class Magnoliopsida; order Poales; family Poaceae; genus Triticum; species Triticum urartu. The sequence continues at coordinate 497,378,173 of NC_053027.1, read as the reverse complement.
TATAGGGGTGCCAAGGGGGGGGGGCGCCGGCCCTAGTAGATGAGATCTACTAGGGGGGGGGGCGGCGGCCTAGGGTGGGGGGCTTGCCCCCCAAGGCAAGGGGCGCCCCCTCTAGGGTTTCCCCTCTAACCCTAGCCGCATGGGCCCTTGGGGGGTGGCGCCCCAGCCCACTAAGGGCTGGGTTCCCTCCCACTTCAGCCCATGGGGCCCCCCGGGATAGGTGGCCCCACCCGGTGGACCCCCGGGACCCTTCCGGTGGTCCCGGTACAATACCGGTGACCCCGAAACTTGTCCCGATAGCCGAAACAGCACTTCCTATATATAATTCTTTACCTCCGGACCATTCCGGAACTCCTCGTGACGTCCGGGATCTCATCCGGGACCCCGAACAATATTCGGGTTACTGCATATACATATCTTCTCAACCCTAGCGTCACCGAACCTTAAGTGTGTAGACCCTACGGGTTCGGGAGACAAGCAGACATGACCGAGACGACTCTCTGGTCAATAACCAACAGCGGGATCTGGATACCCATGATGGCTCCCACATGCTCCACGATGATCTCATCGGATGAACCACGATGTCGAGGATTCAATCAACCCCGTACGCAATTCCCTTTGTCTATCGATATGTTACTTGCCCGATATTCGATCGTCGGTATCCCAATACCTCGTTCAATCTCGTTACCGGCAAGTCACTTTACTCGTACCGTAATGCATGATCCCGTGATCAGACACTTGGTCACTTTGAGCTCATTATGATGATGCATTACCGAGTGGGCCCAGTGATACCTCTCCGTCATACGGAGTGACAAATCCCAGTCTTGATCCATGTCACCCAACAGACACTTTCGGAGATACCCGTAGTCTACCTTTATAGTCACCCAGTTACGTTGTGACGTTTGGCATACCCAAAGCACTCCTACGGTATCCGGGAGTTACACGATCTCATGGTCTAAGGAAAAGATACTTGACATTGGAAAACTCTAGCAAACGAACTATACGATCTTGTGCTATGTTTAGGATTGGGTCTTGTCCATCGCATCATTCTCCTAATGATGTGATCTCGTTATCAATGACATCCAATGTCCATAGTCAGGAAACCATGACTATCTGTTGATCAACGAGCTAGTCAACTAGAGGCTCACTAGGGACATGTTGGTGTCTGTTATTCACACATGTATTACGATTTCCGGATAACACAATTATAGCATGAATAAAGACAATTATCATGAACAAGGAAATATAATAATAATGCTTTTATTATTACCTCTAGGGCATATTTCCAACATACTGTTCAACCAGCCCTCTCCACGGGCTCCTGTTCAACCACCCCTCCACGGGCTACTATTCATCCAGCCCTCCATCGTCTACTGTTCAACCAGACCTCCACGGGGTCGTCCTGTTCAACCAGACCTCCATGGGGTCGTCCTGTTCATCCAGCCCTCCACGGGGTCCTGTTCATCCAGCCCCAACCGGCTCGATCGATCGGGGTCCTGTTCATCCAGAGGTAACACCACGGGGTCTTGTTCATTCACCCCCACCGGGAACTGTTCATCCACCCCCCAGCAACACTCACTGTTCATCCAGAGGCAGCATCGATCGGCTTCAGTTAGCAGCAGTAATGAAGGAATCGCTCGATCGGGTTCAGTTAACAACCATCGATCGATCGCTCGGATTCAGTAACGCGTAGCCTGCAGTGCAATCGCTCGGGTTCAGTAGGCGAACGCCTCGCTCGATCGGGTTTAGTTAGAGCCCAACGTCTCACACCCACGCGCGTGCGTGTATGAGAGAAACGCGCAAACCTCCATGCATCGCTCGGCCCACCACCCACCGTAACCGGGAACACCCAGATATTTTCCTCGCCCTCGCTTCTATCATGATTTTTTCCGTCATGGACGGCCCAAAGAATGTCATCCAGCTGCGTCTCCGGTCCGCCCAGGACGAAAAGCCCATTTTCTGTCATGATTTTTTGTCATAGAAGTAGGAGCCCACCACATCTATGATGATATCGGGTTTTGTCACAATTATCATCATAGAAGTGTCATAAGTATGACAGGAAAAAAATCGTTCGGCCCAAAATGTCACGGATGTGTCTTTTTTTTGTAGTGTCAATTTGTGTGTATGTGTGTTATGTACATTGTTGTGATGGAAAAATAATCAGTATTATGATATTTTTGCATAGTGGTGTTGGATTGAATGATTTATAGTTAACTCAAGCTATTATAACTCACTCACCACGGGCATCCAAACATTGAGCTAATTTGCACATTCAATTGCGAATGTAAAGGAGAGAGAGGGAGAGAGGGGGAGAGAGGGGGGGAGAGAGAGAGAGTTATGGGTTGTCGACGACCATAGATTGGTGATGGGTATTGGATTTGGCGGCGTGGAAACTGTAGTGACATACTATGGTGGTGAGTGCCTTACTGATGAAGTACAATGTCTATTTGGATTTTTCTTTCTCTGTCCTGCTTCGTCTTTAAGAATTATTGGTATGAGTGTGTGTTTTTAATTTATTTTTTTGACTAATATTTGTGATTATACGTCTTAAATGATAGTTAAATAAATTATTAGTCATGTCCTTACTTTCTTGTATACATACACCATTGAAATGGTATAACTTTTCTATAAACTCATTTTAGTAGAAAGTAGATTTTTAATGTTTTAAATTCATTCAGATTTATGTTTTGTATACATGTGGTTTTTCATCTGTATTAAGTTTACAGCACAGCGAGAAAAAGATACTTGAGAGGTATGTGGTGAGTGAGGGTGGAAAGGAGATTCAATTCAAAGTACATGTGTGGTGGAAAGGAGATAGTTGCATGTGTCGTTGACGAGGTGATGACCTTGGAGTAGGAGGCGAAGACGCGAAGAGGGTAGGTGAAGAAGTGTGCTTTAATGGGAAAATTGTAAATAATACTCCTAATGTCCATGAGGGTTATAAAGAAATATACTAGACATGACAAAATTGATGTTCAAAAGCCATAATATGTATGTTTTGTTGTAACGCACGGGCAATTAACTAGTAAGGAATAAATAATGATGATGTGGGTGCATGTCTTCTCGTTTCTTTTGGTCACATGCTGGACTCTCTTGCTTCTCTCTCTTCTTCAGTTGACGGCGTTTCCGGCTGTAAATTTCGCAGACGTAAATGTTGCCGGGCATCTCGTCTTCGCTGAGTGATTCATCCATCGTGTACCCAGCCGCATCCACCCTCCAACGACCAAGGTCAGCATGCCCGTCCCACGCCCGATATCAACAAATCAAGCAGGAGCCCGCTGGCGGCGCGACACACCAATCTTTACCATCATCGTTTTGTCTTATTTTCGGATGTGTTTCGTTGAGTAGTAGTAGAAAGAAGAGACCTTCCAGTGTATCCGAGGAGTACTATTACATATTACTATAAGCTGGGCCGGTCCAACCGAATATTAGGCCCGGTGCAAATCGAAATAAATATAATCATTTAAACTAAACAATAGTGCTTATTTATAAATAGCTTTTTGTGAAAACACAGTTATATATAATTTTAACATATTGCATCTTAAAAGTATTTAAACCAAATTCACTTAAATATTACAAAATAATAAATTAAAAATGTACTCCATCTGTCCGAAAATACTTGTCATCAAAATGAATAAAAGGAGATGTATCTAGATGTATTTTAGTTCTAGATACACCCCTTTTTATCCATTTCGATGACAAGTATTTCCGGACGGAGGGAGTACATGTTTTATCCGATTAATTTGTGATTGTTGCATGAATATAGCATATAGTATGTTTGTACGTGCATTCTTAAACAGAAGCACACTTTTTTCAGCCCGAGGTCTTCTTATAGATCTCTATAGTGTATCCCTAAAAAAATTACTAGATCTCTACAGTGTATGGTATATGAAATATCTTGATAGCGGTCTTTGATTAGACTTAGGCAAATAAAGAAATCTAGATTACGCAAGATGTTTACGAGGACGTTTTCACTTAATCATTGACGTAAATAAAGAAATGTAGATTACACCGGGGCACGTCCTTCTGGTACCATTTTGTTTCTCATGCGAGCAAGTGACACGAATCACGAATGGGGTGATTGGGTTGGGGTCGCTGGTGATGGGGAAAGTGGATGGATGGACGGGTTCGTGCGCGCCACTGCCAGTCATCATTGCGTATAGCCCGGCCGGGACAAAAGGAGCACCGCCGCGATCCGGAGGGGCCCCGTGCGGCCTGGAATCGAGCTTTCCCACGGCGGATCGAGATCGAGATGGAGCCACCACATGTCTGCCGCCGGTTCCCTGAAACTTTCCCTCCCTCTTGGCTGGGCTCCTCCTGCGACGTCAACCAACGGAAGAAACTTCCACCGCTCCCACCCACCAGTGTGCCTCACAAGTTCACTTCACCCCATCTCACCTCATCGTCCAGCAGTAGCCATCGCCGCCTCACCCCCACCTCTTCCGGTCCAGTTCACCCCTGCTTCCAGCCGCTTTCCTCCCTGCTCTGTGTGCACTGTAGCCGCGCACGCGCGCGCCTGCCCTGCCTCTAATGGCGGTGGTCCCCTGGCTCCGGCAGACGCCTCGGTTTCTCTGTTTCTTCACGCTCCCTCCTTACAAACTGACCCCCCACACTGCAAGCTCGCCTCTCCCCACGCTGGCCACCGGGATGAGCTGCGGCGGTGGACACGCGGGTGGCGGCCAGAAGCCGGCGCCGGCAAGGGCACGCCCTCGCCGCATCCCCAAGAGAGGGGCGGTGCTGAGGGGAGCCGTTCGCGGCGCGCTCCGCTTCCTCCTTTCCCCGGTGAACGGCGCACCCGCGGTCGGCGGCCGCGTGCGGCCAGCTCCCCCGCCCGGACAGGGAGGAGGCGACGTCGCGGCGGAGCAGGGGAAGTAGGCGGGCGGCACCGTATCGTTCGCCGGGTTCAGTTGAGTGAGCCAACCATTTGATCCCGGCCGTGTCCGTTAGCCACGATTCGCTTCGTGTTGTGTAAAATGCTGCTGGCTGCTGCCGCAGCGTTCGTTGCTCGCCACATCCATGTTTTTGCTGTTCGTGGCGTTCGTACGCGGTCGGCATCAATCAACTGCTGGCTGCTGCCGCAGCGTTCGTTGCTCGCCTCATAACAAAACTTTCTAAGAAGATTCAGCTAGATGAAGTCGCTCAAAAAGAAAAGAAAAACATATAGTTGCTCGCCTCGTTCTGGAGAAGTTCTTATTTCTTTTTGAGATTATATTGGTATCTGTCTTAGTGCTAAGGAAGCGGAACTTCGAGCAGCCATCTTAGACTTTTACATTGGTATCACTCTTTACAAGCCCATTATTTTGGAAACTGACAGCTCTTTTGTGGTCTCGGTTTTTGCAAATGATAATCTGGACAGGTCAAACCTTGTTGATTTGAAGAATAAAGCGTTGAGTGTCTTCAAGATGATGAGTACTTTAAAAATTATCAAGATTAACAGGAAGGCGAATATAGTGGCACATGAGATTGTAAAATTTAGTTTTATTAATAGATCTGATGGTATTCTTATTAATAGTGTTCCGCCCTGCGTGGCAAGAGCTGTAACGAATGATTGTACGAACATTTGTGTAAATTAATTAATATATGGGTGGGGTTTTTCAAAAAAAAACACATCAACGAAAAAGAAAACAGAAATAAATACGTAGCTGAATTACGTTTACTCTTGAGGCTGTTGCAATTCAGGAAACACAACATACAGTTGACTAAAAGCATAGAAGGTCTATCTGCTGCTGTAAAAGTTTGGTGCAGAGCTCAGTCTAAAAGGAGCATAAACCAACAGAAACAAGGCTTTGTGCAATACATGTACACTTGCGTCGACCACTGTGCCGAATTATGCATGCTGGGGGCCATCACCCTCTGCCGGTGCCGATGCCGGTGCCGTCACCCCGCCCGCAGACTCCCCCCGACCATGGCTGCTGCAATCCCCGTTGTTACCCTCCTCGTTTCCCTCCACAGACACCACCGTGCTGACCGGCGAACCGTCTGCTGTTACCAGCGCCGCCTCTCCTGGAGAACTGCTCGCCGTCGGGAGGACCATGGCCCCTTCGTGGTGATAGTAATCGGCGTTGGCGCCGCCCAAGTACTGTTGCTGCTGCTGCTGCTGATGGTACTGCTGCTGCTGCTGGTGCATCATGAACGACATCCTCCATTGCTGCTGCTGGCGCATCATGAACACCATCGCCTGCCGCTGCTGGTGCGTGGACGCCATCGCAAGTTGTTGCTGCTGCTGCTGCTGCTGCGTGAACCCCATCAGCTGTTGTTGCGACTGCATCCGGAGGTGTTCCTGCAGGTTCTGTTGAAGCACCCGCTTCTCGCGCATCTCATCCGTCTCCGGCTGCTTCTGCACCTGCGGGTTCACCGCTTGGCCGACCGGGGCCGGGCACGAAGGCCGCGTCATCATTGTCGGATTCTGACCATAGACGTTGCGGCAACCTGCGGGCCGGCACGGCGGCGGCCGCACCTGGCCGTTGAACGCCACCTGCTGCTGCCTCACCGGCACCGGCCCGTTGTACGCCGCCGGCTGTCGCGCCATCACGGGCGCCATCACGGGCACCTGGCCGTTGTACGCCACCTGCTGCCGCGGCACCTGCACCTGGCCGTTGTTGTATGCCAGCATTGGCCGCGGCATCGGTGTGCCAGCGTGACACCCCATGAGCATGGGCTGCCCTGATCCACCGTAGTATGAGCATCCCGGCGTGCTGAACGGAGCCTGCATGCCGTTGCCCTGTGGCGATGGTGCTGGTGGCTCGATTTGCATGCATTTTGAGGAGTGGTGAGCCCGCTTCCTCGCGGTGGCGGCGGCGTTCCGCGGCTGCTGGTCCTCCGCGGGCCTCTTGCCCGCCATTTTCTTCGAAAGCTTAGGAAGCTCCGCCGACGTCGCCCCTTCGTCGCCCTCCACCGGCCCGTGCAGGAGCAGCGGCGAGGCGCTGCTGGGCCCTGCCTCCTCGTCGTCGTCGCCTTTGTCGTCTTTGAGGTAAATCTTGCACATCACGTACCTATCCAACTGCATGCATCCAATCAAAGCCAGATATATTTTGAATTGGGTCCGTATATGTGTCAATCAAATGAGAGTAAGCACTTCTCTAAAATCCATCAGGACTTCAAGAAAATTCCAGTTGATTAAGATCCACTAACAATATCTCCCTAATATGTCTCAATCAAATGAGAGTAAATACTTACTACTCCCTCTGTCCCATAATATAAGAACGTTTTTGACACTAGACTAGTTTCAAAAACGTTCTTATATTATGGGACGGAGGGAGTATTATATATGGACTTCCTAGAGAATATATAATCAAAATTGTAAGCTTCGTTATGTAAAATCAAATGATAGTAAGAACTTATTATTGCCAGCAAACAAAATCGATTGTTCATAATTTAGAAATTAGCTTTAAACGAATTACTTTTAGCAAATAGAAAGAAAAAGAAAAACACTTTGGAACGGCAATCTAGAAATTTCATTGATTCTGTGAGCAGGTCTTTTCTGGCGTTGTTCGCGCAGGTGCTCTTTTGTGCAAAATTTTCACGATTTATATGACGATTATAAATAAATTTGGAAAATCATTGTTCATAATCTAGAAATCGGCCAACGTTTCTAGCAAAAAAACAGAAAGGAAGAAAAAAACTTCGAAACTGTAACGTGGTTTGAAATCTCGGAAAACTGACCGTCTTGCCTCCAGGGCCGCCGTCCTTGGGGAGCTTGATCTCGTACGCCGGGACGGTGAGCTCTCTCATGAGCCACTCGGACTTGCGCCCGCCGCCTCTGGGGCTCTCGAAGTAGTTGAGCACGCTCATGCAGTAGCGGGTCGTGCCGTCGCCGGCCACCTTCTTCTCCTCCCCCATGTCCTTCTTGCCCGTCGACACCTTCCACCGGCCGCGGCCGTCGTCCGTGTCCCGCCGCGGCCGGTCCCCGTTGTCGTACCGGCGCACCCTCGGCGACAGGAAGTAGAAGCTCTTGCCCTCGCCCCGGCCCCTGTACTTCCCTGCAGAAGATCCACGGAGACGAAGCAAACGAACATGTCGATGAGTTGATCACCAGAGGCTGTAAGTAAGACGATTAGTAGCAGCGAAATCCGGCGAGAAAACGTACCGGTGAGCTCGTCCGGGTGGCACTGGTACACGTTGTGCTCGATGATGGCCCTGTTGGGCGCGTGGCCCCGGCCCTGCAGCTTGGGGAGCAGGTAGTACCTGATGAGCTCGTCGTCGCTCGGCCTGAACCGGAACCCCGGCGGCGGAATGATGAACTGGCCGTCGCCCCCGCCGCTCTCCTCGTCTGCTGCGGCTCCTCCTCCGCCGTCCACCTCCTCCTCCTCGTACGCTGCTCCAGCGACGACGATCTGCCCCTCCTGCTCTCCCGCTCCGACGACGATCGTCTTCTCCTCCGCGCCGTCCCCTTCCCCTGCCATGTCGGCGAGTAGAGCACGCACTAGCGATTCGCGAAAGAAGAGGAGATCGTTCTGGCCTTCTCGTGCCGTGGCGTGGCGTGCTACAATCGATCTGGTTCTGGTTTTGGCCTTCTTTGGCCGCAGGCTGCATTATATAACGTGGATGTGGTGCAAATCCTGTGTCCGCATCGAATACAGACTCGGGTTCGTTACGAACTCGGATCCGGAAGAGAATAGAATACGCGCCTATGCCGTCCTCCGGCACCGATCGAGTCATGGGGCCTGTTGCCCTCCCTCCGCCCCGCCGACAGCCGGTCCGCCATGAACGCCGCCGCCCTGGTGGTGCTCAAACAGGGGCAACCGCACCGTCGCGTGCCCGGCGGAGGCAGAGGCGACGGAGAAGTAGGTTGGCGAGAGGCCCGCGGAGGAGCAGCCGTGGTGGAACGCCCCCGCCATGCAAAACCGCGTGCAGAGCACCAGCACCAGCACTACAAGCCAACGGCACGCAAGCTCCGTTCAGACCGCCGGGATGCCACGGTGGATCATGGCTGCTCATGGGGTACTACGCTCGCGCGCCGATGTCCGATGTGTCATGACCCATATGCTTCAACAGAAGCTGGAGGAACAACGGCGGCATGGCGTTCACGCAGCAGGATTCGGTTCTACTGCTGTAACATTCCACAAGAAAAGTTTGGTGCTTGCTCAGTCTAAAAGGAGCATAAATCAACACAAACAAAGCTTCGTGCAATACACAAATCAAGTGTTGTCAATAATGCAGGCTTAGATAACTGGACAAACACGACACATGGTAAGGTAGTTGAATTGGCAGAGTTCCAGCCTTTTCTCATGCCTAGCGCTGAACTGAACAAGAGAAAATAGGAGCATTACGGCGACAGATGATAGGTAAGTAAGCAATATGATGTCCCAACTTCTACCACCTCGAACAAACGCAGATCTATGTCGACCACACGCAGTAGATGACGTGATAAGAAACCATAGTTTCTGCCAACTTCAGAACCGGCAGCAACTCATACTACCTGTGAAATCTACCCTTTCCCACCAGCATCCATGCCCACAAAATGGAGTGGCCACTGGCCAGCACATACAAGAATAGATGACACCTTAAAAGGCTTGGATCAAGTGCATCATCACAGGAAACGGTCGTTAACAGAGGGATCAGATGCTTCGCGGAAGCTCCAACCATTCACTATCTATAAATCACGCACTAGACATGAAAACTTTCTTTCTGCTTATATAGGCTGAATATGTTAAATAAAAAACAAAACATCCTAAAGCAATCAATCCCCTGTCCTTGGCCAGTCACTGCTCCTGTTTGTGTTTGCGATTCAGTTGAGCACAGACAGGTATAGGTGTATGCAGAGAAGTTCTCGCAATTGTAAGGAAAGGGAAGACTTTGTGAAAATCTTCTTCTGTCCACCTGTAGTCCTGATGTTTCCGGTTGTCAGAGCATCATCCATCTACAAATACAAGAAAAATAATTATAGTTTACATCACAAGGCAAGAAATAGAAATAATTACGTTCTCTGACGGGCTGAAAGGTTGTAAAGCTTTGAATTATGGTTCAGTCATGCACGTACATTTCTGTAGCGTTTGCTGAGTAGTAGCTAGCACATCATAATAGTTATACGAACAATGAATAAAGACCATCATGACTTCTGTATATTTCAACTCAATTTATCACAACAGTTTCCCTACTGCTGCAACAGAAAATAGTAGCTGGACTTCCTTTTTCACCTTTTGCAACAGCTAATTTTGGATCTCATATTATGCATGAAGTGAGGCTGCGATTTATCTATTTGGAGAATGCGTCACGTCTTGGAAGGTCCCCAATGGGAAGGACCAACTCTTTGTCAGACTAGATGTTGTGTTCAATAGCCAGAAACCCATCAGGTTGGCCTCAAGACCAATTGGATAAAGATCAGTGGAGTTTAACTCCAAACTACTCCCTCTGTAAACTAATATAAGAGTGTTTAGATCACTACTTTAATGATCTAAACGCTCTTATATTAGTTTACGGAGGGAGTAACAAATTACATTTCTGAAACTAGCAGTGGAATTCCACATTGTCTCCCCCAGTTTGGCCTCGGCCCCATGCAACAGGTATGTGAAGCCAGTTTTCAATCGCGCCCCATGCAGACATGGATAGAAACTATATGTGTCAAATTTTCAAAGTCAGCATGTGACAAGCATATCTTTTTGTGCTTTTAAGTAGCGGGATACTAGATTTAGGTGACTAGCATGAAAATTAAGTAGTAAGATTATTAGAACAACTGAAACATTTGACCATGGTACCGCATCCTTGCAAGTGAAATACCAACATCGTTTGCATAAACACTCAAAATAATTGCTCGTAGTAGTGCTCAGTAAGTATTTATATTACAAAATACTAAGTGTCGAATAACAGTTCATTTCTGCAGTGAACAAATTAAGAATGCAATTTAGCTTCTTCTGCTAACTCGTAAATGCCAAAAGAAACAACTTGATGCTGCAGCACAAGGTAAGCCATACAGCAAAATATATTCACAGCTTGACAATGACAGATCACTTGTATCAACAGAAAAGTGAAGGTGCAATTCAATGTCGTTGCAAGTTCCAACTTCTCATTGTTTTGTTAGATCGGAAGTTCAGTTAAAGTCAATTTTCACAGCTCATACATCCCAATAAGACTTGCTTAATGCACACAACTTACAACTGGTTGTACTGATGTATTGATATTACATTATAAATTTGATGGCTCAATGGCTGGTTACCACCCGAAGGTCTATCCTGAATCAAGCCCAAGTGGGTCAAAACAATCAGCCATTTGCTTCCTCTGATGGACATTTTCTGCCAATTATGCTTATGCCCCACCATTGCCTTAATGCACACAACTCTGCTGACAGCAGCACTGCAAGTGCAGGCCACAGTGTTTTGCATGTGAACTGAAGGTGTTGGTTTCCACTGCTGTAACAGCTTACAAGCACCTCTTATTGGTCAGGCACTTTGCAATTGGTATGTAAGGCACAAAGAAATTATGATACTTGTGGTGACTTGAGTATAAATAGATATGGCCATTTTTAAGAACGGGTCATCATTATGTGGGGATATATAGACCAAAGAACAGAGTGATTTCATATCCCTTGAGATTTTATTCTTACTGCTGAATAACTAAGAAAAGAATAGAAACTATTAATAAACCTTTTTAAGCCGAATCTATGGTTCGTACTTCGGCCTACCAAATCAGCAAAACAAAGTATCTTTTCCTCCTAAACTCTTGCTTACCGGCTCTATTTAAAAAATTACAATGCAAAAATCCCTGAGAGATTTTATAGAAGTATGTAATAAACACAGGTATGCAAAACAAAAAAGAATGGTTAACCCCACAGAGAACACAAACAAGTTTGGCCTAAAACACATTCTTTCAAGGTTGATTCTCAAGATGCTTTAATTGAAAAAGCTGTACTTTGAGCATGGCTAAAATAGTTTTGGCGGAAAAAATACTTATCAAGACAATAGAATTAATGAATTATTGAAAGCACCTTAATATGACCCTAGTCCATGTCAACAACAGCAAGCCTTGCGAGTTTCCTTATCAATCGTAGGCGTGTCATTGCTTCGCCATCAAGTAACAAGAAATGTCACTGACGGCATAGCACTGCAGAAAAGTTGAGGAGGAGCCTGGGAGAGAAAGGAGGCGAGGAGCCCAGCACCGCCTTGCCGCCGATGAGCTGCTGCTTGATCTTGAAAGGGGGAGGAGGCAGGGAACCCACCACTGGTTTGCCGTACGCGAGATGCTGAAGCCTCAGATGGGGAAGATGCGAGTTGCACAACCCGGGCGCTGGAGCTTGGCAACGGATCTGGACCGCTGTCGCAGTGGTCATCGGCAAGCGAGAGGGACTCGAAGGGGGCTGTAACTCCATTAGGTTTGGGGAATTTCGGGGCTGTGCTGCCACTGCGGAGGAAGAAGAAGGATATTGGCTAGAAAATAACTAGAAGTGAGTGTCCTTTTTGCACAGAAGCATGTAGTTATGCGTACAACTCCCTCCACAAAGATCTGTGCCATTCAATTCCAATCCGATGGCTCATATTAATTTTTTGTATCTTTTCACCAGAGGCAATGTTTCTATCCTAATCGCCCCCGAAAGATCACTGGCAGGGGCACAAATAACTATATCAACATGGTGGTGATGCAACGAATAAATCTACTTTACATTAAGGCTTCATTTGGATGCTAGGGGAGCTAGTCCCAGGGAGCAGATGCCTCGGGTGGAATTATCTTGTGCGAACATAAAACCCGGGGAAAAGGTACATGATCCTTTGGCTGACCGGAATAACCGGGGAAGGCCATACCAGGGAAACAAACTGCAGCAGCGAAATTTCCAATCGAAATCGCTCAATGCCACAGGCCATGGCGCATATGCTGTAGATGAGCACCTTCTGGCTTCTGGACGTCCTCCGCATCAATCACAGCCATACTGTCACTGCCGCTCAGTCTCCGTTTGTGGATGATCTGAAGAGGCAACAGCAGCGGCCATGTGTGTGGGAGGCAAAGTCGTCCTCGCCGAACACCATGAGATCTGCGAGACCACGCCAGCAGCCACGGGCAGATAGATCTGAAGCTTTGCTAGGGGAAGATCCTTTGGTGGAGGGCATCACTTAGCTTCATGGCTGACGTCGTTGCAGCAAAGAGTGGATCTTCTAGGCGGAGGGGAGCTCGGGGCAAGGAGGAGGAAGACCACCGGACCCTCACCGTCACTGGCGCCGCAGGGGCTGAGCGCTCGGTGGAGGGGCGAGCGGGCCACATCGCTCCCGGTCGGCTTTCATCAAACGCCGTCACATCTCAGTCGCGAGAGCGAGCAAGACGAGGAACTCCTCCCCGACCAGTGGAGACGTGGAAATCTTAGCCGGGGAAGGGCCAGGGAAAGGGCCGGGATCCCTCCCCCTCGTTGGGAACCAAATGCGCGGTAGACTGCCCGGGCTCGATTCTGCTCGGGGTTTCCTCACCCAGGGAAAGGAGGGGGATCCCGGGAGGATCCCTGATTACCAAATGAGCCCTAAGAGATAAACATCTGCACAGCTAGAGACAAAATGTGCAGGTTCAACAGCGTATATCCTACTTCGTTATCGTTTTCATCACGAGCTATATCAATCTTACTGTTCATTACATTGAATGCTTCACTGTTACTTTCGTATCTATTTCAGTAAATGAAGTAGAGGGCAGTAATAGATGAGTGGCTTCGTAGGTTACCTCATGAAAGCTCCCACCACAAATCAGCTTCCATCAGTCAAGCAATTACAACACAATCTGTTCTAATTGATTACCCTTTAACTTTCTTGAACCTCTTCGGGAAAAGTTCGCGCCCCTCAAGGCGAACTTCTTGGTGCATTTGTTCCCATATTGCTCCAAGCTGGCTCTGATATTTATCCTGGATCCACGCCTGAATCTCGGGATAAAGATAATCTGGGTCAGTATTCCATGCATCTCTTAATGCTGCCCGGCTATATATTGTCTTTTTACTCATCCTGCTAAGAAGATCTCCAACTCTTCTTTGGCTGGCAGGCCCCAGGACAACAGATGGTGACAGAGCCAGGAACTTTTGAACCACCCTTAGACATGGCAAGACATCCCCTTTAAGCAATGCCCATGCAAATATCTGCACCCGACGGGTGGCTTCTTTGATGGGTAAACTGTGCAGTGGAAGCTGCCAATTATGTCGAGAAAAGATGGGACTGACATAGCAGTAGACCTGGTCATTCTGAGGCTCATAGTAGGGCTTTGGATCCTCCAGCGGTGCTGAGAAGGTGCAGAGAGAACTAGCATATTTCAAAAGCCATCCTGGCTTTACACTGGTCACACCATACATGTATGATCTCTTTGTATTTAGTAGTTCGGAGTAAACTACATAGTCTGGTGGAATTTGGGCAACAGAAGATGATCGGTTTAGATATATCATATCATTGAGAGCGCAAGATTGATAACGTGCAGCTCGAACCTTTCGATCCTCTTTTGACAATCCAGAGAAAGTGTTTATCTTCTTTGCAACCCTATCAGCCCACCCAGCACATATTCCTTGCCCCAGAATTTCCTCTTCATTCAGCATTGGCTTTTTGTTGGTTTCACTCCCCCAGGCCTGTTCAACATCTTGAGAGCCTCCAAAATTCCAAGCAAATTCATCACAAAATTTGCTATAGTTAAATATTAATCGAAGAAGCTGCTTTCTCAATTTTGACATCTCTTCCATTGTTTTCAGGTGAAGCGAGTAGTCTCTGCAGAACTCAACTCGGCTTTTAGAATACTCAAATGACCGTAAAGCATGGGAAATGGTTAAAGCATCACTGCTAGGGATGGAAAAATCTTTCCGTGCTTCTCGAGCCATGGCTTTGAGCTTCTTCTGGCTCTTCCTTTCATGTCGATCCTTATGTTCTGGATCAGGGCCATCTTCATTTGTTTCTCTATCAGTGTTGCCCTGAACTTGAAAAGGATTGGTATAACTTAAAGCTGATGCAGCAGCAGTTGCATATCCCAATATGAGGTTAGATCTAGCACATCCTTCCTGACTCTTCAACATTTTAATTATTGTCAAAAGAAGACGAGAATGTCGTGGGCTCATTGGGTATTGCGCCATAGCCTTTCCCATTGATGTAAGTTTTTCTTGGTTGTCAACTGCTTCCAATATCTTCAAGCAACGCTGAGCTTCAACCAAACTTTCCTTGTTAGGAGGCGTAGGGAAAGGAAAGTTTTCAACCTGTGATTATTAATATTTTGCATGAAATTTAGCACAAAAGGCAACACATCAGAAAAAGATGATTAATGAAAAAGATAAATAACTTTTAAGCACATTACCTTATCAATATTCATAGACTTGAGCATAAGCACAATGCCTTCAACTGGCATTTTCTTGATCTCCGGCTCAGTGAATTCGAGCTCGGTACCCGGGGATCCTCTAGAGTCGACCTGCAGGCATGCAAGCTTGAGTATTCTATAGTAACAGTGCCCAGGCCCAGTTCTTCCAGCTCTCCCAGCACGTTGGGATGCTGATGCCTTGCTTATCCACTGTACTTCATAACTTGCCATCCCAGTAGCATGGTCATAGTTCTTAACCTTTTCTTTTCCAGTATCGACCACATATGTTATGCCAGGAATTGTTAAAGATGTTTCTGCAACATTAGTTGCCACAACAACTAATCTTTCCCCTTCAGGAATATCGTGGAATACTCTAAGCTGCTGCGAAGCTGGTAGCATTGCATAAAGTGGTAAAACACGGAGCCTAGCACGCGAAGCAGAAGGACCTGACTTTTCTGCAATTGTAGCATTGCTCGCTTCCTCAGCAGTTTCTGGTTGTCCTGATATAGCTTTAAAGGATGCCTTCAGTACAGATGAACTCTCAGCACCTTTTAAAAATGATAACACTGGCCCATCTTCTTCTGCGGTTTCATGTGCAACAGAATCCTCCTCATCACTGTCAGTTTCCATCTCACTCTCTGTTTCAGCATCAGAAGAAGCGACATTTAGCTCATCATCCGTTTCATCTTCACCATATGAGGAAAATATGTCGTCTTGGTGCTCAGGTTCAGTTCTATCAATATCATATGCTTCAAAAATTTCCTTCTCTTCTATTTCTGGTCTTGAACCATTCTCATCTCCAACCATTTCAGGCTTCTTACCAATTTGCCGCTTGGATGCTCTTTGCAATTTCTTACATAAATAATCCACTTCTCGTTGTCCAGTAACAAATACAAGGATTCCACCTGGTGGTAGACTCTTGTGGATCGACAGAACTTTCTTATAAGCCTGCGCTAAATAATCGTCATGTGTCCTCTTTGCGAAGTGAACTGTTACTGGAAATTGTCGTGTAGGCACCTCTACAGCTGGTGGAATCACATCAAAC
Organism: Triticum urartu; assembly: GCF_003073215.2. Classification (NCBI taxonomy): domain Eukaryota; kingdom Viridiplantae; phylum Streptophyta; class Magnoliopsida; order Poales; family Poaceae; genus Triticum; species Triticum urartu. The sequence continues at coordinate 497,361,903 of NC_053027.1, read as the reverse complement.
AATCTTCTGTTTGAAATAAAGTCTTTTAATTGCAAGGTAGCACTCATCAGGACCACTTTCAACTGACTAACCATATCTGCCAGGTCAATCTTCATCCCAGAGCGTATTTGTTTCTGTTGGTCTGCGTACACAAACTTTCATATGCACAGAAGTTAGTAATGCCTGTATGTTTTACCTTTCATCAAAATGAAGATGAAGTAAGCTCTTGAGTTTCTACCTTGCGTGCCTTTATAACTCTAGAAAGCATCCCAATAAGTATATCTGTGTTCAAACTCCTTTCATGTGCCTCATCCAAGATGATCACCGAATAGTGCTTCAACAGAAAGTCACTCTGCAGAAGACCACTAAGCCATCTGATAAGGAGTTTCAATCTTTATTACAGACACAGCTTCCATTAAAGTGATGCATATGAATTTCAGAATTTGTTTTACAGAAAAAATGTGCAAATTATAAAATTACGGAAGACAACTGATTGTGAACGGTACAGTTAGGGAAGACAGCTAAATGAGCGATCAGACTTAACCAAAGTTTAAACCTCGCTAAAGTTATTTATAAATTTGAGTCATCTCATCTGCAGTTATGGCTTTTGATGCATTTCAGGTTGTGGAATAATAATTTAGCACCAGTTATCAGTTTATTACAACAAACACGAAACTTTAATGAAGACATGATATTGAATAGAGTAATAAATAGACTGATAGAAGTAACAAGGAAAAGCAAACAGATGCACAACCTGGACCTCTCGTAGCAAAATGCCATCTGTCATGAACTTGATGGAGCAATTATTTCCCACCTTTTTGTCATGTCTAACTTGAAAACCAACCTCCTTTCCTAGCTTAAGTCCTAACTCATAAGATACCCTCTTGGATGTGGCAAGAACAGCAACACGCCGTGGCTGGGTGATACCAATCATCCCTTTTCTATCAGCTCGATTGCTTGTGCCAAAGCCGGCTTCATATAAGAACTGCAGAACAAATAGCATAGAGAGCAATAAAAAACTTGGCAGATTCTTAATACAAGCCTATAGGATCAGAACTCCTAGTTTAAACCAATGTTTAAGAGGCGCCATGTGTAAGCACACTCACCTGAGGGACCTGAGTAGTTTTACCACAGCCCGTTTCTCCGCACAGAATTACCACTGAATTTTCATAGATAGCTTCCATTATTTCCTGCTCCATCATTATTATTGGGAGATCCCTCCTCGCCTTCTCAACCTCATGTGGTCTTGACACATGCACAACAATGGGAGAATTGAAGCACTCCTGTACAGCGGCTTCACCTTGTTGTGGCTCTTTATCCTAACAAAAACAACAGAAGGATAATAATTCAGTTAAGTCAGAACATGGGACCAGCTTTCTGAGATGAATATATTTCAGATGCGGACCAGTCACCTGCATATCAATCTCTACACCAGAGCAACTTGGCACAGATGAATGAACTGTCGGATGTACCAAAATGTCATCATCATCATTAGTCTTTTCAGTTTGTTGTTTCGGAATGCTCTGATGTGCCAAAATGTCAGCATCATCATTAGTCTCTTCAGTTTTCTGATTCACAATGCTCACACCAACACCATTGTTAGGCTTCACTGCGTCACTCTCATGATTCTTACGTTCACTACCAGGATGATAGAGTTTCGCGGCCTGAACTAACTTCACCGGGCTAGCTTCCGGCGCAGCTTCAGTGTTTTCAGGAACTGGAACTCCTGTCTGATCAGAGTTTTTCTTGAATAGCGAAAGTTCTTCAGGGACATCTAAACCAGCCTTGGATAATTGCATGGCACGCCTACGTTTTTCTTTCATAGTCGCAGCCTGCAGTGCAACAAAATACCATGAGGAAAATAATCCTGCAATGCGAAAGGAACTAATCCAGGTGCTAAAGATGGGGCCACCGTACTTGACCAATAGACCCTGAAGTGTGCAGCAGCGAGTATGCCTCATCAGCGATCCTGTGCTTCCTATTGTGCAGGGCGATTGTCATACACAGTCGTCAGAAGAAATACAAACCACCACAGAAAGTAGACATCATAAGTTTACGACATACTGCAAAGTCTCGATGCTTTGAGCTTGCAGCGCCTTCTTTTGTTTGTCCTCCTGCGAACAATCAGACCGGCATCAATATATGCTGATACAAACACCAAAGCTGGATATCAAGAGAAGAAGTCCCAACCTCCAATTTCTGCAGCTTTTTCAGCTGAGTCTTGCTCATCTTAGCATCTTCCTTGGTCTTGTTCTTCTTGCCATCCTAGCAATCCAGAAAACAGAGGTTCACACAATCACATACTAGCATCTGGTCAGAAGGGAAACCAAGGCACGTGGGGCAGATAAAATGCACCCATTATTATTATTACCTTGCCTTTCCCTTGCGATTTGTCCTTCCTCTTGCAGGGCAAAATCAGCACGTTGCTATCAACAGAAGGAGTCCCAACCTCCAATTTCTGCGGCTTTTTAAGCTGAGTCTTCTTGCTCATCTTAGCATCTTCCTTGGTCTTGTTCTTCTTGCCATCCTGGCAATCCAGAGACCAGAGGTTCACACAATCATATACTACTAGCATCCGGTCAGAAGGAAAACCAAGACACGGGGGGCAGATAAAATGTACTCCCTCCGTTCCCAAATAATTGTCTTTCTAGCCATCTCAAATAGACTACAACATACGGATGTATGTAGACATGTTTTAGAGTGTAGATTCACTCATTTTGCTCCGTATGTAGTCACTTGTTGAAATCTCTAGAAAGACAATTATTTAGGAACGGAGGGAGTAGAATGTACCCATTATTACCTTGCCTTTCCCTTGCGGTTTGTTCTTCCTCTTGCAGGGCAAGATCGGCGCGTTGCTATCCTCCTCGTCCATGCTCGAACTGCGACATGAAAAAGCATCAGAAACCGCGGATACAGCGCGCCACGTATGCGAGTAAGGCGGCCGGAAACTCACACTGCAGCTGCCGCCGCCGACGTCTGCCGCGTGGAGATTGGAGCTTGGCCGCGGCACGCTGGAGGGCGGACTCCGGGCAGATAGGCCGAGAGGGGCGACGGAGGAGGGAGGGGGCGGCGCCAACGGAGGAGAGCAGCAGGGGGATGGCGGCGCCGGCGCGGGTGTGGCGCTTGGCTAGGGCTTAGGGCCGTGTTGGGCTTAAGTGTCGCGGAGCCGCAAAAAGAAGAAAACGGCCATAAGGGCCCACTAGCCTACGAACCTTTCTCTCTAGCCAGTGGCCTCTTCCGCCTTCCGGTTCCGGTCAGAGACGAGACGACGACGGCCTCTGCCTCTGCCTCGTCCGCCCCCTGAGTCTCAGATCGCCGCCGCGTCCGCCATGGCGGCCGGCTCCGCGGCTCCCCTCCTCGCGGCCGTCGCCTGCACCGTCCTCGTGCTCCTCGCCCCCGCCGTCTCCGGTAAGTTGGTCCTCCGTGCCCCTCGCCTCATCCAAAACCCTCGTTCTCAAAGCAAAAGCAAAAGTAATCCTCGCCTAGTTCGCCGTGCTTATTTTATGTGAGAATTGAGTCCAGTCGAGGCGATCCCACGCTTCCTTGGAGCCTTCCGTTCGCTGCTGCTAAGCTTTAGGGTGAATCCGCGTAGGGATTAGGTCGTCCGTCTCAACCTATAGGTGAACCAAGTAGTGGACCTTGTTGGCTACTAGTAGTTGTAAGCTTTGGCAAGCTGCTGTGCTGCTCATTAACTGAGCATGGATTGGTAGTTGCTTCGATATGTGTCCGCGGCTTGTGCTGCTATCTCAGTTCTAGAAGTGTTGCTTTGAGCTAGATTATACTAGAGCCACACCACATTTGTAAGGGGAATGCATCGTGATGCCTTACAACTGCAAACGTTTAAGTTTTGGTCTGAATTGAAGGTCATGATTCTGGGACTGTGTTGGCGGAATGAGACTGTGTGCTGTTATTACAGGCGATTTAGTTACAAAACTAGTATGGTTGCTTTGCGTGCTTGCATTGTTTTTCGCTTGTGTCTTGTGCTTGAATAGCTTGGAGATAGATTTGCAAAACAATGTGATAAGTTCTGGCTTCTCTATGGCTAGTGGCTCTGTTAAATTCTTTTTCTCCTCACTTGCTGTACTGTAGCGAAGAGGTTCATGTTGCCTTTATGTTTTTCTAGGAGATGCAGCTACGCTGGAATCTGTTCCAGATCTTGTGAAGGCAATGTATGTAAACATTGAAAGCTTCCCTTGTGTCAGGCTGCTGAATCTTTCTGGTGAAATCGGCTGCTCTAGTGAGTATCTTTGTTTCCCCTAATGCTGTATGCTTATAGAATGGATTTGATGTTCTGTGTCCATAACAATCTTCAACAAGTCTGTGTTGTCTAGTGTAATTGGTTCTCAGTGTCTCTTTTGTTTAATCAGATCCTGGGCACGGCCTGGTTATTGCACCGATTGTAAGATTCAAAAACAGCGATGACCAGTTGGCTCAACCATCTGCAGTTCTTCTTCCCTTGGATCAGATGCCAGCTTTCTTTCTGAGGTATAAGATCAGATTGTTGAAATCCTGTGTTTAGATAATTGCAGATGTTTTTATAGTGTTTGTGCATGCCAGTGAAAAATGAAGTTTTCGTGTCTCTTCCTTGATGGGACAACAGAGATACTGAAGTTACATAATATTTCTGATTGTCTTTCATAGCTGCATTGCACTTGACACGTTGAGAGATGGTAACATTTGGTAGTTTGTATGTTCTTGTGCAGGGTATCCAATGAGCCAGAACTTTACCATAAGGTTGCCGGTGTACTGGTTGAATCAAATGGTGACAAGTTATTAGGTCAGTGGAAATATCTCCCTGTTTTTCGTGTGCTCTTTGTATGTCTTGTTGTCTTATCACCAAGAAAATGTTCTGTTTCTGACTGTAGAGTTGTCACCGGATAGAAAATTTCCACAAGAGGATTTTGCACCATACTCAAATGTCAGCCATGATTGGAATCCTGCTGTAAGTTTTAGGTTTTATTGGAATGCTACCACCCTTCAAGAGTTTACTTTTTCTTTTTTCGAAAAGTAGATTAACCCTTCAAGTGTTAAACGTGCTGTTCAGTTCAAAAATAGTTAAATGTGTAGTACCCCTTTAATGCAAAAGCTCTTATTGTGCTTCCAGTATACCTCTGTTAGCGGTACAGTTTTACCTTGTAGGGGTCAGGTATTATGTGGAACAGATATGATTTTCCCGTGTTTCTACTTTCAGAGGAGAGCACACAGACTCTGCGAAAGGTATTCCATCTGCTTTTATTCAGTTCAAAATTAACCAAAAGTTACAAGCCTATATAATTGGTCATTGCTGTTGATAACAGATTGCGGACAAGAATGAGAAGTCTAACAATTTATATCAAGCAAATGTAGCGGAATTTGACCTTGTTATGCAGGTTCAGAGTTTTTTCTGGCCATTTCTCTTTACTTCTATCAATACATGTTTATTTATTGATAATAGAAGTATTGTCAGTGATGCATGTATTGTATACTTCTAAAATTGCATGAACCACAGACAACTAAAGCTGAAACAAATGGTTCAGAGTCCTGCCTCAAAGAGCAGTCGTGCTTGCCCTTAGGAGGACAGAGGTCGGTACTTCCTTTCTTGCATAAGGCATCCTGCTCTTACGTTCACAATATTATGCATATAGTAGAGTTCCAAGATGTCTACCTCACATGTTGTTTTATCTTCTTTTTTTACGTCAACTTATGATCGTCATGTTTGAAGGGCAGTGTATGGGCTTCGTTACCACCAATGAGCAATGCATCAGCAGAGCATCAGAAACCAATAATAATGGTCGTTGCATCCCAGGATTCTGCATCGTTCTTTAGGGACCGCAGTCTGGGTGCTGCTTCTCCCATATCAGTAAGTAGTAGAGACACATGATTGTCTTGTTTGTATTTCTTATTTGCATTACACAATAATATTAAATTTTACACAGGGATTGATTGCTTTGCTCACCGCTGTTGATGCTCTTTCTCACCTTCATGATCTAGGCAAACTCAAGAAACAGGTACTGTACGACCGAAAATTGCTTTATTAGTTGGTTCCATGTTATCACCGGTGTCCTGTACATCTCATCCGCTTATTTATATTCTTTGCTATATTGAGAGCATGCAGCTTTTGGTATCTTCCTCTACGTTCTTAGTTATGCATTGAATCAGTAGATTCAATGTGTTTGACATATTTGTGGTGAACTGGTGATTGGCTCCTAAGCCATCATGGTTCTTGTTCCTAACATCATCCCATATGTATTGCAGCTTGTATTTGCTGCTTTTGATGGTGAAGCATGGGGTTATCTTGGTAGCAGAAAATTCTTACAAGAACTGGATGAAGGTGATGATTCTGTGAATGGCATTAACAGCTCAATGATTGAGCAGGTGAGTACCTGATTTGATGGCACTAGCAATTGCATCATCAAACTATGATATATGTTTCTATATAGACGAGTTTTCCTAGGGACATCTTTTTCATATAAACTATGATATATGCGAATCGTCTATATGTTTCCATATAGATGAGTTTTCCTAGAGACATCTTTTTCACTCTTCATGCATTTCTGCATATTTTTGTTTATGGGATATAATGAATTTACATTCATGGATTTACTATATGTTTTAACTTTTAAGTCTCTTGAGTGCTATACTGCATTACTGCTATATCTTTCTGTTATTTCACAATTGTCTACCTATCATGCTTAATTTTTGTAACAAGCTGTTTGTGAACATAATTCAGGTACTGGAGATTGGTTCGGTTGGCAAGGGCATACGCCATGGAGATACATTATTTTATGCACATGCTTCAAGGGTAACGATTCTTTGAATCACGCATGACGCAAATTAATATATTGCTAGGTAGTATGGCAATATTTTTAGCTCACCATATTGGCCATAGAGATTATAACTATATTTTTCTTGCTAATTGTTCTTGACATATTATGCAAACTGGTTTTCTAGATTCATGGTGGTGTAGTGGTAAAAACTCATCTTGTACTTGTTAAAATGTTTGATAAACGAATGCCTCTTTTGAGATACATGAGATCCGTGGGGTGTCGTTGTGCATGACTTTTTTTGCCTGTGATCCTTGTACTGTATTGTTTGAACAATATTTGTCAAATTTGTACTGAATATGTTTTTAAACATTACTTTATGAAGATATTTAGCTGTGAAGAGATCTGTCAGAGTAATTGTTGTTTCTTGAGTACAACACACTGGGAGTCCAATTGATAGCTGTGCTTGTACCTGTAATTGGGGTTTTATTTTTGAATTTGGGGACTAGAAACAATAAGAAAAAAGTTCCATCTTGTTCATATGTATCTTCTGCTTGTACAGAATTCATCAATTTCAAAGAAGATTTTAGATGGTCTCCAAAGTGGCAGTGATTCACTTGGCTCTGATAATGTCAAAGTAAAACCAGCAGCTTCATCAAACCCTGGTGTACCACCATCTTCATTGATGTCATTCATGAGAAAGGTAATAGCCATTGGTTTCATTAAACCCTGGGAATTTAACTTTCCAAATCTGATCTTTTTTTTCCTTGCTATTCTCTTTGAAGACTATTGTGTCATAGTCTGTTTTCTGTTGACCCATCCGTGCAGAATACATCAACTTCAGGAGTTGTGTTAGAGGACTTCGATTCCCAGTTTTCCAATAGATTTTATCACAGCCATTTGGACAGCCCTGGTAAGTTGACCGTTCATAGATGTGGCCATTTGTCCCACCAAAGGTAGTTATGAATCTGTAATGTTTTTCTTTTTTCCCACAGCAAACATCAATTCCTCATCAATAGCAGCAGCTGCTGCTTTGGTTGCGAGGTCATTGTACATTCTTGCTACTGGTGATATGACCGTCGATCTCATGACACTGAACACTATAAAAGTGAATGTTACACTGGTAGAAGAATTGATTGGATGTCTACTGACCTGTGATCCCGGTCTTTCTTGTGGCATCGCGAAGAGCTTCATTTCTCCAAGCAATGCCTGCCCGAGTCACTATGTTGGTGTTTTCCAGGACTCACCTTCTAGCACGCAGTCTCCTATATATGCAGATGATACCTCCCGGTTCATATGGAACTTCTTGGCAGACAGAACTTCAACTCTGGCAGTCAACGCAAGCTCTTGTACTGGGAAGTGCAACAACGAAAGTGAAGTATGCGTAGGGGGAGAAGTGGAGGGTGGAGGCCTGTGCGTTGTATCGACAACAAGGTAAAATTTTCTTTTGTGGCACACATGCCCCTTCCGTTATGTAGAAATCAAATCAGCGCTGTGTGTTGATACATTAGCAGTTTAGTGATCATTACACGAAAACTTATAAACTGATGAAGTAAGGCGTCTATAATGCACCTAGTTTTGTGCATCGTGCTCGGCTGCTACGGAAGAACAAGCCATGATACGGAATTACTCTCATTTTACTTGATTGTGATAGTCATCGATCGTCTAGTTTCAACCTTATGTCATTCTTATTTGGTCAAGGTGTTGTTTCCTTTTTGTTTGCTTGTCTGAATTGCTGTACTTTTGGTCGCTTGTTTAGGTACGTTCCTGCCTATTCAACCAGGCTGAAGTTCGAGGACAACGCCTGGCACATTCTACCGGCAAACTCTTCTGACCCCATGGGTGCCGTCGACCCTGTATGGACCGAGAGCTACTGGAACACCATCGGCCTGAGGGTCTACGCGGTGCAGTCCACGACCTCCGACAGGCTCATCCTTCTTGCAGGGCTTGCCGTCACCGCGGCGTCGTACCTCGGGGTGATCGTCGGCAGAGCGTACATCTCGAAGATCACGAAGCGAGACTAAAAACATGACAACGTGTATCATATAGAACTGACCTGGCAACTTTGTAGGGATGGACCGAGTATGGATGTAATTCTTGAGCGGAGCGATGCAGACTTCCACCAGAGCATATGCATATGCATGTGGCCTGGGTGGGTTGCCGTGCGGATGTTGTTGGTAGGTACTGTAGGTGCTTTGGTAATGTGCTTAGAGCAGACTACTTGCGTGTGTATACTGGACGACAAGTGGTTTTTGTTGTGCACGTCTTCCCTGCGACTAAGACTTTGCCCAATAATTGTCTTCTCTCGATGAGATGGTTTGCTGAAATCAAATGCCTCGTGTGTGGAGTTCTTGTCCGGCACCGGCCCTCGGATTCGCCATGTGCGTGCAGTGCAAAGGTGCAACATGCTTGGTGGGTTGGTTAAGACTTGAGAGTGATATATCATGCGGAGTCGAGCTGCTTTTAGATGATGGCGAGCCCACTAGCCAGAAATTCAAACCTGGTTTTAAGCAGCGAGGTGAGCCGTTGGCCCGTTGCGAGGCGGCCGTGCCAGCTCGGGATAACCAAGCTCTCCATCCGGCGTGATGCGTTCACAACAAACAAGTGGAGTAGTGTCCGTCACGAAGCAAGTTTCAATCCGACCATGAATCCCGGTCAGGAGCCAACTCCTCTACACCCTATTTATTTGCCCTACCCAATCAACTGGCATATTACGTCTTCTACGATCCGAAACAAGCAGCATAGATAGATGGCATCGCCGTCACCGTGGCCTGAAAAGCTCCTCGGTCCCATCATCGCCGGCCTCCGCGCAACGTGCCGTTCGTGCCCCAGCGTTCCATCGCCGCCGCCGTGGTCCGAACTCCCACTGGACCTCCTAGGCCTCATCGTCGCCGAGCTCCCAGACCCGGCCGACCGCGCCCGCTTCAGCTCCGTGTGCCGTTCCTGGCGCTCGGCCCCCTACCCCGACACACGGCAGCTACCGTGGGTCGACGCTGTGTGCCGTTCCTGGTACTCCGTTTCGTCTCCCGGGACACTGCTACCTTCGATCAGCGTCGACCGCCTACCAATATCGTCACCCCCGACCTCCCAACGCCAGCCACCACCATGGCGCCATATCTGGCGCTCGGTCTTCTCCCGGCGGCGGCAACATCCGTGGGTCGTGCTCCCGGGCGGCTTCTTCCTCGAAGACCTCCCTCCGGAGTTGTCCGACGTCTGGCCGGAACCGACCGCCTCCTTCCCCGAGAACCTGCGGTGCGTCGGCTCCACTGGCAGCTGGCTCGCCCTCGACCGCACGGACGGCGAGGGAAGGCATGCCTACTTCTTGCATGATCCTTTCTCTAGGGCAACCGTGCCGCTCCCGGAGCTGGACGCCGTCGTCGGCGACGTCTCGAGTTGTTCACGATCCGCAAGGTGCTCATGCGGTCGACCCCTGATGACCTCATCGTGGTTATGACCAACAACAGGGATCTCCCTATATTTTCAGTGCAGCGAGGGAAAGGTGTGTTGTTACCACAGCCGAAAACAGCTCCCGTGGACTTGGGCACCGTCGTCGACATTGCCTTTCTTGGAGATAAACTCTACGGACTCACCATGGATGGACTTGTGTCCCTCCCCATCACCTTCGACGATGTCCACGACATACCCATGGCTACTAGTATTGAGCAGATCATATGGAGCAACATTGATTATGACGATGTAGCAGGCAATGATGAGGACGAGGACGAGGATAACACAGACGATGAGGGTGCCAAGCAAAACATTGGTGAGGTTGAGAATGATAATGACGAGCTTCGTCTTAGCGAAGAGGATAAAGCCGAACGGCGTAATCACATCAAATTGATGTTAAAAGCTAGGGACGGCAAGGTAGGCCCCGGCTTCCGGTGTGAAGCCGACTATATAATCTTTCGGTACTTGGTCGAGTCATGTGGGAAGCTTTTCATGGTGATTCGAGAAGCGGATAGCGCGAGATTCACTTACAAGGTGGAGCTTCTTGTGCTCGATGTCAATGCACCTGCATGGCTTCCGGTCTCCGGCGGCGGGCTAGGTGGCCATACGCTTTTTATCAGCAAACTCTTCAGCAAGTCTGTTTTAGCTCGTGGGGAGGTAGAACCGGACGCTATTTATTTTGCCGATTTTGGTGGTGAAGTCTTTTGCATGAAATCCTCACAGGCGAGACACATCGGTCATTGTCGGAGGGAGAGATTTCTTGACTTCAATGCCACAACGTGGATCTTTCCTCCACACTGAACCAGTTTATGCATTAGGGGCGAACTGAGTGTAGCTCATAAGGTTAAGTTTCTTATGGTGAACCAGCCCAGCAGGGCACAAATCCTAGACTTGGCACTGATGCTTGCATTTTTCTAGATTTATTTTAGACTTTTCGGTGATATTCGTTCATTGAGAGAAGACATTCCATTCGACTACGAAGCGTGTGTGGCGACTTTGCCAATCACAAAATGTTGTGCCAGCTTAGTATCTCGGAGGTGCTCATAGGATTAGGATGTGTGTGTGCGTGTGCGTGTGCGTGTGTGGGTGCGCGTGCGCGTGCGTGCGTGCGTGCGTGCGTGTGTGTGTTCATAAGTGAGTGTATGTGCATGTATGTGAGCATTTGCGCGATTATATTGTGTTAAAAAAACTTTATGTATTAGGTATCTTTTGCTTTAGAAAAACCATATTTGCCTCATTAGGTACATGCAGAGTTATGAGTAGTGGATGCTGAATTATTTTTAGGGTGTCAGTGTGTCACCGCAATTCAACTGTGTGCCTTTTGCCTATTACAATTGTGTCAAATATAGTTTACACTTTATATTATGGCATTCTAACGTTGGATACAACTAAGTATAGTATAACTTAATCCAGTACAAAACATGACTCTTAATAAAGGGAAAGTTATAACTACATCAAACATCAATTACAATTTGTAACGTTTGTTCTTTTTTGGCTACAGCAACATCAATTCTTCATCAATAGCCGCAGCTGCTGCTTTGGTTGCCAGATCATTGTACATTCTTGCTACTGCTGATATGCCCGTCGATCTCATGACACTGAACACTACAAAAATGAATGTTACATTGGATGTCTACTAACCTGTGACCCTTGTCTTTCTTGTGGCATCGCGAAGAGCTTCATTTCTTCAAGCAATTCCTGCCCAGGTATTTTGCATTTTCCAGGATTCAGCTTCTAGCACGCAGTTTCCTGCATACGCAGATGATACCTCGCGGTTCATATGGAACTTCTTGGCAGACAGAACTTCTACATGGCAGGCAACGTAAGCTCTTGTACTGGAAAGTGCAGAAAATATCATGTCAAAATAATAATAAAGGAAAGTGCAGCTACGAAAGTGAAGTATGCGTAGGGGGAGAGGTGGAGGGTGGAGGCAAGTGTGTTGTATCAACAATCAGGTAAATTTCTTTGGTGGTGCACATAACCCTTTAGAAATGTGGAAATCAAATGATTGATGTTTGGTATTCTTTGCTGTTACGTTAGCAGTTTACTAAGCATTAAATGATGATTTATAAACTGATGAACTAAAGCATCTACTCTCTCCATTCCTAAATATAAGTCTTTTTAAAGGTTTCAAATGGATTACAACATACAGATGCATATAGACAAAATTTTTAGTGTAGATTCACTCATTTTGCTCCGTATGTAGTCCCTTGTTAGAATCTTTAAAAAGACTTATATTTGGGAACAGAGGGAGTATAATGCAGCTAGTTTTGTATATCACCCTCAGCTATTTTTTTATTAGAAAAGAAGGATGACCCTGTTGGGGAACGTAGTAATTTCAAAAAAATTCCTACGCACACGCAGGATCATGGTGATGCATAGCAACGAGAGGGGAGAGTGTTGTCTACGTACCCTTGTAGACCGAAAGTGGAAGCGTTAGCACAACGCGGTTGATGTAGTCGTACGTCTTCACGATCCGACCGATCAAGTACCGAACGTACGACACCTCCGAGTTCAGCACACGTTCAGCCCGATGACGTCCCTCGAACTCCGATCCAGCCGAGTGTTGAGGGAGAGTTTCGTCAGCACGACGGCGTGATGACGATGTTGATGTTCTACCAACGCAGGGCTTCACCTAAGCAACGCTACAGTATTATCAAGGTGGACTATGGTGAAGGGGGGCACCGCACACGGCTAAGAGATCAATGATCAATTGTTGTGTCTAGAGGTGCCCCCCTGCCCCCGTATATCAAGGAGAAGGGGGGGAGGCGGCCGGCCAAGGAGGGCGCACCAAGGGGGGAGTCATACTCCCACCGGGAGTAGGATTCCTCCTTTCCTTGTTGGAGTAGGAGAAGGGAAGGAAAAAGGAGAAGGAAGGAAGGGGGCGCCCCCCCTCCCTAGTCCAATTCGGACCAGTCCATGGGGAGGGGTGCGGCCACCCTTTGAGGCCTTTCTCTCCTATCCCGTATGGCCCATTAAGGCCCATTACGAATTCCCGTAACTCCCCGGTACCCTCGAAAATACCCGAATCACTCGGAACCTTTCTGATGTCCGAATATAGTCGTCTAATATATCGATCTTTACGTCTCGACCATTTCGAGACTCCTCGTCATGTCCCCGATCTCATCCGGGACTCTGAACTCCTTCGGTACATCAAAACTCATAAACTCATAATATAACTGTCATCGAAACTTTAAGCGTGCGGACCCTACGGGTTCGAGAACTATGTATACATGACCGAGACACGTCTCTAGTCAATAACCAATAGCGGAACCTGGATGCTCATATTGGCTCCCACATATTCTACGAAGATCTTTATCGGTCAGACCGCATAACAACATACGTTGTTCCCTTTGTCATCGGTATATTACTTGCCCGAGATTCGATCGTCGGTATCTCAATACCTAGTTCAATCTCGTTACTGGCAAGTCTCTTTACTCGTTCCGTAATACATCATCCCGCAACTAACTCATTAGTTGCAATGCTTGCAAGGCTTAAGTGATGTGCATTACCGAAAGGGCCCAGAGATACCTCTCCGACAATCAGAGTGACAAATCCTAATCTCGAAATACGCCAACCCAACAAGTACCTTTGGATACACCTGTAGAGCACCTTTATAATCACCCAGTTACGTTGTGACATTTGGTAGGACACAAAGTGTTCTTCTGGTAAACGGGAGTTGCATAATCTCATAGTCATAGGAACATGTATAAGTCATGAAGAAAGCAATAGCAACATACTAAACGATCGTGTGCTAAGCTAACAGAATGGGTCATGTCAGTCACATCATTCTCCTAATGATGTGATCCCGTTAATCAAATGACAACTCATGTCTATGGTTAGGAAACATAACCATCTTCAATTAACGAGCTAGTCAAGTAGAGGCATACTAGTGACACTCTGTTTGTCTATGTATTCACACATGTATTATGTTTCCAGTTAATACAATTCTAGCATGAATAATAAACATTTATCATGATATAAGGAAATAAATAATAACTTTATTATTGCCTCTAGGGCATATTTCCTTCAGACCCCCGGCCTCTGTATCTGGGCGATGCATACGGCCACTTTATTAATTATTCTCACCAGACCTTACAAAGTCATACAATAGTAAGACTAAAGCCGTCGTCTAAGCAACAAACTGTCGTTACACCTATCCCGTTGATGAAGGGGCGCAGATAGCCTGGGCCTAATACCAAACAGACATCGCAGCCGAGCCTAACATCTAAGACCTGAGACCCCAACCTAGCCACTTGCCGGGTCCGGGGCACACACTGGTCCGACGTGCTCTCAGAGGCCGCCGCCGCCAACTGCCACCGCTCCATCTTCAAAACTGCACTGATGCATCAACCTTGCTCGGTCTAGCTATCGTCGACGCCACCACGACGCCCAACGGCACCTCCTCCCTGCGCGCAAACATCTGAGCACGTCGCGGTCACCACTGATACACCTCAGCGCCATGCTGCCAAGTATCACCAGCCGACACAGCTTGAAGTCCTTGGAAGATCTGTCGTGCGTAGCACCTGCCGACCAGGCATGACAAAGCGTAGCACCTGTCGGTCAGGCATGACTTGACATCTCCACCGAAGCTCCGTGCAAGACAAAGCCGCTCCACCTCTTGTGTAGCGACCAGACCTCAAACAGTCTGACCTCTGTGCTCAGGTGTCATCCCTGGATCAGTAATGCTGACACCACACAGTACTTTGAAGGATTTATAACAGAGTAGCAATCACACACTTATTACATCGAATGTCTCAAAGAGAACTTATTACAATAAATATGGCTTAAGGCCATCTAATAACGATAATAGCGGAAGGCTTGGAAGATAAGAGAGTCCATCAACTCCAACGGCATCACTGAGTATAGAACCACGACCTAAAAGGCACCTTACTCGTCGTCTGAAAAGTCTGCAACGTGAAACGTTGCAGCCCGAAACGGGTCAGCACATGAAATATGCTGGCAAAGTAACACATAGAGAGTACTGAAGGTTAAGCCTATACTACATGCATATATGGCTGGTGGAAAGCTCTATGGTTACAGTTTTGCGTAAAACCAATTTTTCCCTACTGCAAAGAAATAAATTTATTTAACTATCATGGTGGTTGTTAAACATTGAGAATGGTTGACAGCATCCTCAATCCCAATTAAAATAAACATCATTAAACCCAACAACATTAATTTAGAGTAACATGATGAGATTCACATGATATCCAAGTACTAGATACTCAAAACGTCCATAACCAGGGACACGACTAACCATGATTAGTTTGTACACTCTGCAGAGGTTTGCACACTTTTCCCCACAAGACTCGATCGCCTCCGTTGGATTTCTCGCACTACATGGTGTTTGAGAAACGGATGACCGAGACACAGTCTTTCAGAAGCGCTAGCACCTTACGATGTGATAGACCGTACCAACCTACATCCCCTACATCTGCTAGTCTACCACTGTAAGAGTTCGCACGACTTAGTCAACTATGCCAGAGCCCATAATGGCTTGTGGCTGCACACGGAAGTTTCTAGTTTGAATAATCTCATGATCCCTTTGGGCCTGGGTGGCGGTCCATAAAAAAACAACAGGCAATCCTGGAATATCCAGGTACCTCAATCCACCCAGATGTGTGTTTAAGTTGCCACCTTAGATAAACCATTAATTAACAATCTCACATCCGTCATGGATGTCACTCACCCAATCCACGTCTACTAGCATAGCATGGCATAATAAGCAAACGTTGAAGTAACTCCCGAGGGTTTGATAATAAAACAGGTAATAGGTACTACCTCAACTACTTCCCATCCCACAATTTAATTTAGATCCTAATCATGCAGTGTTTGAGGATTAATCTAATGCAATAAAACTGGGTAGTAAAAGAGGTATGATCAAAGTGTTACTTGCCTTGCTGATGATCCGCGAAACCTAGAGATTTGAAGTAACAGGCGGCGCACTCCGGGTATTCTATGGCAGACAAACAAACAAGTATACAATAAGTACTCATCTAATGCACAGGTAAAACTCAAACAAAAGATCTAACCAGAAAGTTCAACTTAAGAACTCCGGTTTGCAAAAAGAATCAAATCAAACAAAGAAACGAAAGTCAAACGACGAAAGAAAACAACTTCGTTCTACTAATCTGGACCTAAGTAAAATTTTACAGTAACAAAAACTTGTTTAAGTTGGTTAAACGGAAAGAGGGTTTCGAGATGAAACTCCATGCGCTTGAATCGCCTAATTCCGATAAACGAGCGAAAAGTTATACTAAAACGAAAATTGGATCAGAAATCGCGATTAGAAAATAACCGCGGAAATTCTGAGAAAAAGAAAAACGACGAACGGATTAACGAACGAACGTTCGTTATCCAGATATAAATGGTGAACACGTTCGTTAAAATGAATGAACGAGCGAATGCTCGCTATTTAACTTAAACCAAAAAAAACCGATCTAATAAAAAAACGAAAACTAAAAAAATGAAAATAAAATCGACGGAAAACCGATCGGTTTTTTTAAAACCGACGGCACGTAAAATGAGGCGCGGCGAACCTCAGGCGGCGTGCGGGCGGGGCGGCGGCTCCGGCGAGCGGCGGCGGGCGGGCGGTGGCTCCGGCGAGCGGCGGCGGCGCTGGCGCGGCGCGGGGCGGCGCTGGCGCGGGCTCGAGGGGCGGCGGGGCTAGGGTTTGGGGCGGCTGGGCCTTCGGTCTGGCTCCCCCGGCTTATAAAGCCACCTCGGGCCGGAGTCCCGGTCGGACACGGCCCGTAGGTCGGTTCGTTTTTTTAAATAATAATTACGCGCAGAAGAAAAATAAAAAGAAATACTAAACGGACTCCAAAAATCCCGAAATAAATTTTCCCGAACTTCTAAAATCAAGCCCGACAAAGTGAACATTTATTTGGGGCCTAAATGCAATTTTGAAAAATGCATATTTTTCCTAAATTCAAATAAAAATACCGAAAAACTCTGAAATAAATCTTATTTGATTTTTTTATTAAATCCTCCATATTTCTATATTTTGGGAAAGTCATTTTATTCTCTCTCTCATATTTTTGTAATAGAAATATTTGATGATAAAATAAATAAAATCAAATGATCCTATGCTCAAAATTTAAGAAAAGTCAAATATGAAAATAACGAAATCGCCAACTCTCTCCGTGGGTCCTTGAGTTGTTTAGGATTTTCTAGGATCGAAACCAAAAGCAAATAAAATATAATATGCAATGATGATCTAATGTATAACATTCCAAATTGAAAATTTGGGATGTTACATCCTGCCTCTGACTTCCTGCGCTGCTCCACAAACGATGCTCCCAAGAGAGAAACGACACCACAGTGCCGCCATCGTCCGATCTGGAACACCAGATCCTAGGGTTTTCCCCGGAGCAGGACGAGTGGGTCGACAGTAGTTACACGATGATGCCTCCATCAAGGTAACGGCAAGAACGCCGCCATCACCTGCTGTCGGCTCGGTTTTCACCGGCAACCATGTCTCCCCTACTCGCAGCCGGAACTAGATGATGGATCTCGAGATCCAATCACCAAGCCTCTGGCCGGCCATCTCTGGAAGAAGATGACCACCACGTCCATCAGCGTCGCCACGCCGGGCACGCGCCGCCGGCACCCCCATGGTGCCTAGAGGCCGACAAGCCCCGACGAACACCACGCCTCGCCAGCCGCCATGGCCCAGGCCCAAGCACCACCAGATCCAGATCGGATCGGGGTCAAGGGCCCCAAGCCGCAGTCGCCGTGGAGGCAGCACCACTGGATGGTGCCCTGCCCTCCGCCCCGCCGTAGGACCGAGTCATCGCCGGAGCTCCGCCGCGCCACGCCGCCAAGCCGCCGCTGAAAGAACTCGCGCCGTCGCCAGGGGAGAGAGAGAGACGCGCCAGGGGGAGGCCCCGCTGATAACCCACAAGTATAGGGGATTGCAACAGTTTTCGATAAGTAAGAGTGTCGAACCCAACGAGGAGCTAAAGGTAGAACAAATATTCCCTCAAGTTCTATCGACCACCGATACAACTCTACGCACGCTTGACATTCGCTTTACCTAGAACAAGTATGAAACTAGAAGTACTTTGTAGGTGTTTTTGGATAGGTTTGCAAGAAAATAAAGAGAGCGTAAATAAAAGCTAGGGGCTGTTGTAAGTAAAGAAGCAATAAAGTAAATATAGCGAGTGCGGAAAAGTGGTGGTAGGAGTTGCGAAATTGTCCCTTAAGCAATTGACTACTTTACTAGACCGATAGCAAGTATTATGTGGGAGAGGCCACTGCTAGCATGTCATCCCTGACTTGAAATTCTATGCACTTATGATTGGAACTATTAGCAAGCATCCGCATCTACTAACGTTCATTAAGGTAAAACCCAACCATAGCATTAAGATATATTGGTCCCCCTTCAATCCCGTATGCATCAATTTCTATGCTAGGTTGAAGCTTCTGCCCTCCAATACATAGTCCTATCAACATACAACTAACCCTAAGGTGTGATCCGCGCGCGCTCATATGATGGGCACCAAAGGACAGCAACATAACCACAAGCAAATTAAATCAATCATAGCAATTCATCAACCACCGATAGGACAACAAAAATCTACTCAGACACCATAGGATGGCAACACATCATTGGATAATAATATGAAGCATAAAGCACCATGTTCAAGTAGAGGGTACAGCGGGTTGCGGGAGAGTGGACCGCTGTAGATAGAGGGGGGTAGGTGATGGAGATGTTGGTGAAGATGGCGGAGGTGTTGGTGTAGATCGCGGTGATGATGATGGCCCACAGCGGCGTTCCGGCGCCACCGGAAGCGAGGGGGAGAGAGCCCCCACTACAAAAAAATACACTTCTGTCATGATACGTGTTTGTCACAGTAGGTCGCGTTTTTTGTCATGCATGTACATCCATGACAAATTTATGACAGAATCAAGATAGTCATACCTGTGCTGTCGTAGAAGTGTTCCATGACATTACCAAAATTATCATCACGGAAGTGTCCACTTCCATGATGATAAATCGCGCGTCACAGAAGTGCTTTCGTCAAGGGTGACCGACACATGGCATCCACCGTAATGGAACGCCGTTAAGCTATCGGGTCGGGTTTTGGATCTGATAACCCGTTAACAACCCCGACCAATGGGGATTTCCCACGTGTAAAATCATCATTGGCTAGAGGAAACACGTGTCGGCTCATCGTTAGGATAGATGTCATCCACTCATTTGACAGGAGGCGCCTATGATAGGTCGACACGTGGCACGGCCCAACAGTGGCCCATTCCGGTGAAAAAGGCCGGCCCAGTAAAAATTAGAAGGCCGGCCCATATAAGGCCTACTTGTGTCAGGTCCATTTAAGCCCACGGCCCATACGAGATGTGCCAATTCGGCCCGTTAAAGATTTGACACCATTGCAGCCCATCGTCGGTTCGAGCCCGTTAACAGCCCGCTATGTATTTGGGCTCAATATCGGCCCGATGAGATTTCGGCCTGTTAACGGCCCATTTAATGGATGGGCCAATTTTCAGGATGTACATCTTTCGGCCTTTTAGCGACCCATTTAAATGTTGGGCTAATTTCCGGCCCGGTGTGTCTTTCAGCCTGTTGACGGCCCATAAATCTGATGGGCCATTTGTAGTCGGACCTGAGTTTCGGCCTTTTAGCGGCCCATTTAAGTGTTGGGCCAATTTCTGGCCCGGTGTCACTTTCAGCCTGTTGACGGCACATAAATCAGTTGGGCCATTTGTAGTCGGACCTGAGTTTTGGCCTTTTAGCGACCCATTTAAGTGTTGGGCCAATTCCTGGCCCTGTGTGCCTTTCGGCCTGTTAACGGACCATAAATGAGTTGGGCCATTTGTAGTCGGACCTTAGTTTTGGCCTCTTAACGGCCCATGCCCTTCATGGTCCAATACCAGCCCGGTTTCTCTTTCAGCCTGCTAAAGGCCCACAACACAGTTGGGCCGTTTACAATACGACCTGACTTTCAGCCTCTTAGCGGCCCACACTCTTCATGGTCCAGTACAAGCCCGCTGTCTCTTTCGGCCTGCTAAAGGCCTACAGTATAGTTGGGCCATATGTAGCCCAAACTTAGTAACGGCCTGTTAACGGCCCGTGAAATAAATTGGGGCCACCTGTTGCCCGCTTCGATGTCGGCCTGTTAACGACCCGGGAGGTAAGAGGGCCAACCATTAACTTTCGGCCTAGTAACGGCCCATTAACTTAATGGGCCCACTAAAGTTCGTTCATGTCTTTAGGCCAAATTAGATAATTTGAGCCCATTACGACGAGCAAAGGTACGACATACAGGGAATAACGTTGCACATCCAGAATATGTTACAGGAAATTACATCCACTGGGCAATCAAAGATTGATGCCAGTGCAAATAAATGAGCAGAACCTAACCATCTACAACGTCACAATCTGCAACCTCAGCACAGATGACGCCCATAAGCATGTGGGCAAGTTCTTGCTGCTTTGCCACACTGTCTCTGAAAACATTGATCAGTTGTTGTGTCGCACGACTCTGCACCTCTGATTCATCCACCATTTCCATCATTGCTTCAACCATTAATTGGTTCACAAACATACATTTATTCCGTTGCATTTGAGACAGAGGATACTAAATAGATTCAGATGGCGATTTTGGCAGGCTTGTATTATTGATAGTGGAGAGTGTCTCGACCACTGCATCATAACATAAATTAGGACGAGAACCAAATAGATTGATCATGAGTTATTGCCATATTACCTGGCCTAGATTTACTGGAAAGAAACAATGGGGTTGCCTTGCTATTTTCAGAGTTTGTCTTCTTATCTTCAGCAGCCTGCACAAAATTAACACACTAGCATTGCTATCATTGGCCAAGTCAGATAATAGGAAAGCAACATTGACACAATGAACGTTTGGGCAACTAGCTTACACCAAATTAACACAATATGGCACAGCTATCATCAGCCAGGTAAGGTAATACGAAAGCAACATTGACACAATGAATGAATGGGCAACCAGAGAAGCACTACAATTCAGTAATGTGCGTGATATGAGATAGTACATTCATGCAGCTCAGTACGCAAAACTACCAGGCAGTTTTTCTTACAAAAATCAACATTGGCGCCTTTAACATTTTGCTACAACTAGTTTTAGATTAGATAAAGGTTAGATTCACGCCGATTAACAAAATACATGCTGATGTAAAAATATAGTGATATACAACAGATACTTACATCAGCACTGGAGCACAGAGAATTCCCGCAAGATATTTTCCTCGAATACGATCCCAATGGAGAAAGTCTTGTATCGTTTGACCTTATTTTCTAAAAGAGAGATGGGTAAGAAACATGTAGAAAATATGATCAGAATGCTATAAAATTTCATGATGCGAGGATACGCACACGCTTCTTAGAATGGAGTTGACATTCTTTTGCTGGACTGGAGCGGACTAGTTCTTTGGCCACTGGAATCTGCTTATTATCAATGGGAGTTGGGTTTCTCTGTGCTGGAGCAGTATCTATGAAAAATGGAGTTGGTTTATTATCTCCTGGCATTTGGATCTTCTGCAAAGACCTAGTTTGTAACCCTTCAGATTCTAACATAGCCGTCTTCCCCTTGCATGCCTTATATAGAAGAATGGTGATTCAGTTATAAAACATGCTACAGCAGAGATGGAATAGGTACTGAAGAATAGAAAGGCATGACATATTAACATGTATTCACTCCATCCAGAAATAAATGGATGGGTCTAGGCGTATTTCAGTTCTAGATACATCCAGTTTTATCCATTTCTGCGACATTTAATCCGGACGGAGGGAGTATGATGTAAGAGCTAGGGATACGACAGGACAACACAGTAAAAAAAACACTGAAAAACCCACTGCAGAACCAATGTATTCAAACCCACTGATATGAGATAGTACACTCATGCAGCTCAGGATGCAAAACTACCAGGCAGTTTTCCTTGCAAAAATCAACATCGTGGCCTTTAATCATACATTTTGCTACAACTAAATTTAGATCAGATAAAGGTTGGATTCACGCCGATTAACAAAATACATGCTGATGTAAAAATATAGTGATATACAACAGATACTTACATCAGCACTGGAGCACAGAGAATTCCCGCAAGATATTTTCCTCGAATACGATCCCAATGGAGGAAGTCTTGTATCGTTTAACCTTATTTTCTAAAAGAGAGATGGGTAATAAACATGTAGAAAATATGATAAGAATGCTATAAAATTTCATGATGCGAGGATACGCACACGCTTCTTAGAATGGAGTTGACATTCTTTTGCTGGACTGGAGCGGACTAGTTCTTTGGCCATTGGAATCTGCTTATTATCAGTGGGAGTTGGGTTTCTCTGTGCTGGAGCAGTATCTATGAAAAATGGAGTTGGTTTATTATCTCCTGGCGTTTGGATCTTTTGCAAAGGCCTTGTTTGTAACCCTTCAGATTCTAACATAGTCATCTTCCCCTTGAATGCCTTGTATAGAAGAATGATGCTTTAATTATAAAACATGCGTCAGTAGAGAGATGAAATAGGTACTGAAGAATAGAAAGGCATGACATATTGACATGTATTCCCTCCATCTGGAAAAAAATGGATGGGTCTAGGCGTATTTCAGTTCTAGATACATCCTTTTTTTATCCATTTCGGCAACATGTAATCCGGACGGAGGAAGTATGGTGTAAGAGCTAGGGATACGACAGGACAACATAGAAAAAAAAACACTAGTTGAATGTAAAACTGTATGCTAGCGGAATACGTACAGAAATAACTAAGGCAACATACACGTGTATGATTGGGAAAATAAGATGGCATTGCAACAGAGCACTAGAATAGCACTTCAATGTAAAAAAACATGGTATGGTAGACAGATGAAGTACATACTGATGAATAACAATGCATAAGATATTCAGAAGCATGATGTCCAAATTAAGCAGATGGCATTGCGATAGAGTAGAATGATAGTACTGAAAAACAGGAAGGCATGACATATTTACATGCATGATCAGCATGCTAAGCACATGGCATTGCAACAGAGTAGATACACTCCAGGACATTATATGCATGTTGTACCCATATCACAGGCCAAGTTAGAGCAAGGACCTTGTGGGGTGAAGAGGATTCATCATCTTTCTGCAAGTCTTCTAAAGAACTGCCTTTACATGTTCCATCATATTGGGTATCATTGACATCAAGTTTATTGGCCTTTACATTGCTCCGTGAGGTTCTTGTGGATATATCAGTGTGTGCAATTATATCTGACATGCATGGAAGACAACTAGTAGTTAGATTTATGTAATGAGTGCCTGTAGGAGACGACATAAATAGTAGGACTGGGGTTAACTAGCAGCAACAGGTCTCATAAACTAAAGGGAGAACACAGATGAAAGTTACAGAATATGTATTGTTTGTACTCGAGATTAACTAGATGGCACACAAAAGTATTAAAGAACAACATAGGTAATACTAGAAGTGGTATAATACTATAATCACCAGCCTGTGGGATAGCATTGGCTGATGGATGATAACTATGGAACAGTGTTACCTAAAGAACAAGTATCTTACCTGAACTATGGAACAACGTTAACTCCTGAACAAGACCCGTAAGAGATCAGCATGAATATACAGTGAAATGTGATGATCTATTTTCCATGCTTAGATGAATAATAAAGCCATAAATGTTGCACACAAGTAAGATGAGGGTACAACCTATCTGGCTGCCATCCATAGGAGTGAGCATCATGTGCTGACTTGTCGATGGCCCTGCAGTTGTTGTGGCTGTGCATGTCGGGCACGTGCATTCGATGCAGGGAACTGCTGAGTGGGGACTATAGCTCCCTTCTGGTGTATGCTTCCCTTGTTGGAGCAGCTGCGGTGAGTCAGAAGACGGTGTGTCTGAAGATGCAGATAACGCATAATGTTAAGAACGACATATCTCTTTGATCTGAAGAAATACACTAAGAGATCAATAGCAAGGTACGAGAGTGGTCACGCGTCTGTTGACTGAAGACTAAATTGGGGTCACACGATTTTATTTTATTTTGGTACTGTCCGATCTACGTCGGATGGATGGCCATCTTGTGCCTCCCGGCTGACACTGTTCGGAATCTTCCCCGAAGAGCCAGTGACCAACGGCAGAGCAGCCTGCTTCCGCCGTCCATGGCCCCGGCCAAAACCCCGCTCCCCGCCCCACCGCACTGCCGTGGTTGCGCCGCCCCCGGGCCAATCCACAAAGACTCCCCATCATCCAGATCCGGCGGCGGCAGTACCTTCAACCCACGCAACTCTAAATGATAGCCATCTAAGCGCTGCTTCCGCAGCAAACTTGCGGCCCCCACCCTTACGTTAGACACCAGCCAACCGACAGCCTAGGAGCTCCGCTGCCTCGAGGGGTGCTGCTTCCCATTGCAAATTGATTGGCCTAGAATAAAAATTCAGACAACTGATGCCTAAAGAATGTGATTTGAGATGAGGGTGCGACCTATCTGGCGGCATGGTGAAGTAGGCAGGTCCAGCTGCCGAGTCGATGAGGCCGGCGCGGTTGCGGTGGCGACCAACGGCAGGGAAAGAGCGATGTCGCGACGGTCGACGGCTACGCCGAAGCAGCGCCAGGACTCTGGACGGATCCGAAGTTGGAGCCGCTCCGACGCCGTGAACAACGGCGGGGGGGAATCAGCTCCGATACGGTTCACGCGGCCGTCGTCGAGGCAGCACCAGCAGCACGGAGTAAGAGGCACACGATCCAGTGCACGACGGCAAATGGACAGTGTCTCCGGCACTAGGGAGGAGGGCGGCTGTGAAATTGGTGCGGTGGGGGGCGCCATGGAGGTGGGGCTGAGGTTTCGCGGCTTGGGAGAAGGGAGCTTCCCGGGGAGAAGGTGATTTGGCACCCACGAGGTATGAATGGGGGCGGGCGGGGGGGGGGGGGGGGGGGGGGGGGATTGGGAGGGGAGTGGAACCATGTCTTAAAGACGCATTTGTCTAAAATGTGAGGGGGAGTTACAGTTCTACCCTTGCATATAGGCTTCTCGGCTTGGCTCTGTGTACTGAGGGTCAGGGATAGTAGAGTAACTTTGCTTCTCCCCAAATAGTGGGCGGGAGTGATTTCGGGCGAGGAGGGCGTGTTTTGAACTATAGTGGGCGCAAGCGATTTCGGGCGAGGAGAACGTGTTTTGAAATAGTGGGCGCGAGCTATTTCGGGCGAGGAGAGCGTGTTTTGCCGACCATGGTTTATGAATTATTCGGCACATGTCATTTCGGCCGAGGAGAAGGCGCGCTTGGATGAAGTTACGAACCTACCCTCGATGTACAACGGGCCAATTGATGCGTGTCCCACATAGGATGGTAATTTCGCGTCTCCCATTTATTTGCTCTGGCGAATTCCACCGAGCAGAGAGGATGTTTAACGGTTCATTCAAATTTTGGGAGAACGAGCATCCACGTCTACCTTACCAAGTCGATTCGGATCAAATTTTGAAATATTAGCTTGCCACTCCTTTTTTAGATGGAGAGATGATGCTCGGGAGTAATGTGTTTTTACATGCTCGTTGCTAGCGATTTACTATATGACAAATAGTTGACCCACTCAAAAACACGAATCAAACCCAAAATGAAATAGCTCGATTCAATGAAATAGCTCGTTCAGTAGGTCAAAATAGTGAACTAAATCCAAAATTGAACACCTCAATCGAGTAGCATGTTGTACATTATTATAGTACTCCATGAACATGTTGAAAGTCAAATTAATGAACTTGTTTGATATACGCATATATCCGTTCATGTGTGGATTGCAGACAACATGTTCTCCAATTTAAATATTTGAATGCAAGTTTATATCGAAACATGGTTTATATCAGTCTTGGATGCATAAAACGCGACCTCCCCCTCTCCCGGACTCCTGTTCTCTCTCTCTCTCGCCGACAATCTTCAATTCTGTCGCACGCATCTGACACAAAAACCTTGTTGGTCCCTCTCCCTTTCTCTCCATCTCTCTCTCTCTCTCTTTGTGTGTGTGTTTGTGGGGGAGGGGGTCTTTCTAGTTCGCATGCATATATACACCATCTATATGTCTCTCTCGCACACTATGTATGATACTCTAGCTAGTCCAAGCTAGATATCTTGGGTGCACTCATCGTACGCACACAGGTTCCTTGGCTCTTTGCCCGTAACTCTCTCACGCACCACTATGTCGTCTCGGAGCTCTTCCCCCCTCTCTCAAACTCTCCATCCACCTGGGTCACACATACACATGCATATCTCACTCGCGCTCGATAGGCCCATCTAAAACTCTATCTCTCCCCCTCGTTCTCTCTCCATCTCACACGCGCACACACACAATCTCATGCTCAGCTAGCCAAGTATGATGGTCTCTCACTCAATTGTAGGCACACGCAGTCCCCCCCTATATGTATATGACTAGCTAATCTTAGTCTCCATCACAAACATGTGCATGGTCTATCTCGATTTCTCTCGGGGCATCTTTCTATCGCGCACGCACTCCCTCGATCTCCCACCCATATAGTCCCCTCACGATCTCGACGGGATCTCTCTATCACAAACACACCCTCTCTCCCTCCACATGCGTCCATGCCATCCATGTGTCCCTCTCGACCTTTGTTCCTTGTTGGCCAGACCTCTATTGGACATGTGCTACAGGGGTGTCTCTCTCCGTTGCAAACAATCACACACTAGCTATCTTCGTGTATCTCCTCGCCTCGCTTTTCCATCTCGGAGATGCATGCGTGATATGTTCGCATAAGAAACGAAAAAACACACACTCTCTCTAATTTATCGTTTGTTGTCACTTTCTCTTTCACACACATACTCTTTTTTGCACACTTACTCATTCTCCTTCACACACACTTGATCTGTCTCGACTGAGGTACTCTCCTCAGTCCATAGTATATAGATTTATTGAAAAGTCAAACATCACAAAGTTTGACCATGTACGTGGAGAAAAAGAATTACATCTAGTACGGCAAACATATACCATTAGATTCACCATGAGATGTAGTTTTGTATGATGTATCTTTGGTATTGTAGATATAAATAACATTTGCGTAAACCTGATCAAAGTTTCCAAAGTTTGACTTCTAAAAAATTTACATGCACTGCATTATCGAGCGGATGGAATATCTCTTTTCCCCTCTCAGCTATCTGATGCACCACTCAGCCTTATCGGGGCTCCTCAATCTCTCTCAAACTTTATTGGTCAGTTTGGTTCCTGACCTGACCCTCATGCCTTGATGGCCGGTACTGCCTGGTGTGGACGTGAGATGTAAAATATTTCTGCCTGGCCAGGCTTGTGTGGTGCTGAAGCGTTTGGTTCATGCCTGGGCCAGGCAAAGCATCAACGTCCCATCAATCAATCCATGCATCAATTATTTAATGCTAATATCCATCCATGTTGCTGTTAGCCTCGTGGCCACACGACCAGGCATGGCCAGGCGTTCGAAATTGGTCGCCTGGGCCAGGCTACTTGCAGTGTCTGGAGTTCAGCCAGGCTAATTAAAGTGCAAGGGAACCCAGGCCAGGCGGGCTTTCTTTTTCACAGGGTAGCAACCAAACAAGCGTGCATGAAATCCAGCCACAACCCCAGGCCAGACAAAAGATGCTCAGGACGCAAGCCAAACTGGCCTTATATCTCCCTGGTTCACACATACACATGTCTCACTCGCGCTATACATATAGACCCATCCAACACTCTCCGCCCTTGTTCTCTCTCCATGTGACGCACCCCCCTAAGTACCATAATCCCTCAATCCATCATAGGCGCAAGCACTCCCCCCTCCTAAGTATGATTATCTCTTACTAGCCATCAGGAACACACGTATTGTCTCCTTCCATCCATACGTCTATCTCGATATCTCTCGGGGCATCTTCTATCGCGCACACACCTTGTCACTCGATCTCCCACCCATG
Organism: Triticum urartu; assembly: GCF_003073215.2. Classification (NCBI taxonomy): domain Eukaryota; kingdom Viridiplantae; phylum Streptophyta; class Magnoliopsida; order Poales; family Poaceae; genus Triticum; species Triticum urartu. The sequence goes on along the minus strand of NC_053027.1, from coordinate 497,333,826 downwards.
TAGTCCCATCACGATCTTCAGGGGATCTCTCTATGACAAACATACACTCTCTCCTCCCCATGTCTGCATTTTCTCCGTACGTCTCTCTCGACCTCTCTCCCTTGTTTGTCCGACCCCTCTTGGCCACGTGCTAGGGGTCTTGCTCTCTCGGTTCCAAACAACCACACACTATCTCCTCAACTTGCCTCCGTTGTTGAAGATGCATGTGTGATATGTTTGCATAAGACACGCACGCTTTTTCTCTACTTTTATCGTGTGTTGTCCATGTCTCTTTCACACACGCACACACACTTTTTTCACTCTCTCTCTCTTATTAGGGACTCTGTCACGTCCATAAGCATATGGATGTTTTGAAAAGTCAAACCTCAGAAAAGTTTGACCAGGTATATGTGGAGAAAAACATTTACATCTGGAACGACCATTAGATTCATCACAACATGTACTTACTTCATACTATCATTTATCTTTGGTATTGTAGATATAAGTAATTTCTTTATAAACTTGGTCAAAGTTTCAAAAGTTTGACTTAAAAAATGTTGGAACTACATTATCGAACGGAGGGAGTAGCTCTTTCTCTCTCTCTCTGCTATCTCTCACGGGCCTCCCCTCTCACTCGAACTCTCTATACTGACGGATTATACGCTCACTATGTCAGCGTATAGCTCCGTATATTGTTTAGTTGACCGGTCAACCAATCCACATGCTGCCTTGTCAGCTCGTGTTTTGTATCTTCGTGTGCTGGCCCATGTGGTAGTGGGTGAAAATAAGTAAACTAGAGGCCCATCTGACACGCGGTGAAGTAAACAAAGTTGAAACCACTCGGGGTAGCACCACACACGCTAGTAAATTGAGGGCACATTGAGGACAAACTTCTTGCGCGCGAAGGACGCACTCGCGCACAATTCACCACTGCGCGGCGGCATGCACAGAAGGACGCACTCGCGCACACCCAGCACACAACACACACCAGCACACGTGTACACCGGCGTCGCCGCCGGTTGAGATGGACGGTGAGGCAGCCAACAAGCGGAGGCGGCTCGAGCCAAAACCGCATCCAGCGAGCCTGGACTTCATCAGCAGCCTCCCCGATGACATGCTGCTCGTCATCATTGGCCTCCTCCCCACCAAATCTGCTGTGCGGACCGCCCTGCTCTCCCGGCGGTGGCGCCCCCTCTGGCGCTGCGTCCCCCTCAACCTCAGCATCGACAGCTGCCTCTGCGACGGGGATTGCAAACGCATGGCCGCAGTCTCCAAGATCCTTTCATCGCACCCTGGGCCAGCCAAACGCCTTGACATCCGCATGTTCAGTACCAACTGCAAGGTCCAACCCAAGTTCGACAAGTGGTTCTTATCCCCCGCCCTAGATCAGCTCGAGGAGCTCAGCTTTGAAGCTGAACGATGTCGCTCTCTGCCGCCGTCCGCGCTCCGCCTCACGCCAACGCTGTGCCGCGCCAGCTTCAGCTCCTGCTATCTTCCCCAGATTAATGCCACGCCCGCTCTTCTTCTCCCTTAACTCAAGTAGCTCGACCTCTTCGACGTTGTCATCTCGAATAAGGCTATGGAGCACCTGCTCCGCAGCTATACTGCGCTCGAGTACCTTCGTCTTGAGCAGATCCACGGGTTCATTAGCCTCCACATCGCCTCGATGAATCTCCGATGGATTTATGTGTCTTTTGGCCCCGCAACAAGACATCAATTGGGAAGAGATCACTCCAGCTGTTCCATGTTATGGTCATTGAGAATGTGCCTTTCCTTGAGAGATTGCTTGTATCGGATCTAGAAGGTCCAACAAAAATCAGGGTCATTGACGCGCCGAAATTGACAGCGTTGGTGTACTCGTCTGCTAAATTCTCCGAACTCTTTATTGGATCCGTAATCGTTCAGGTACATCACTCATCTTCTTCTCCGTCTTCTTGAAATTCACATTTTTAAATTTTGTCTTGATGTATTTACGACCGTCTTCTAGAAAATGATTCCCACAAGCTTGACCCAGTCCATGCGCACGGTGAAGATCTTAGCACTAAAATCTATCGGCCCCAATCTGGATCAAGTTGTTGGATTCCTTACATGCTTTCCGTGCACGGAGAAGCTACTCATCGAGGTGAAACTTCTTTTCTATAAGTAAACGGTAATCACAACGTAGCTCAATTTTTTCGTAATTTTCCCAAATTACGATGACAAGTGTAGTGTTCAACATTGCATCTACGCACTGCACCGAAAGAAATGTTTTTAGTATTTTTTCTCACGTGATCACCTGCATCGTTTTTATGCTGTACTACTATAGTAACCTAGGCTAGTCATAGTAGAAAGTAACTTAGACTACTCCAGTAACTCTATGGTTACCCTAAGAGCAAGTACTACCTCCGTCCTGGTTTACTCTTCCAATTTTGTAGTATCAAAATTTGACCATAGATTTAACTGAGTAAATTTTAATGCATGTCACTAAGAACTATATCGTTGGATTCGTATTTGAACATAATTTCAAATGGTGTAATTTTTAGTGACATGCATTGGCATTTTCTTAGGTAAATCTATGGTCAAAATTTTATACTAAATACGAGGTAGTATTCCCTCCGTCCCAAAATTCTTGTCTTACATTTGTTTAGATATGGATGTATCTAACACTAAAATGTAACTAGATACATCCGTATTTAGACAAATTTAAGACAAGAATTTTGGGATGGAGGGAGTACAAAAGTGGGCTATGTAGGCCAAAACATGTGCCAAATTCACTTGTGATGCATTTGGCATCGATGCCCCTCCATTGCTCACCTGGTATCCCAATCTGGATCACCTACTTTGCTCCGGTGCCAAATTAACTCACGCAATGAAAAAGCACTGCGTGGGAGAGAGAGAGGACTGAGGCAATAAAAAATACTTGTTTGGGAGAGTGAGAGGCTGGTGTAGTTGGTTTGATTGATTTGTTTATACATGTGGTCTGTGTGCACAGCGGTGCCAACTCTCTCACATCGCGAGAGCGGTGCCAAAATCTTTTGATTTGACATCGATGCGTATTATGTGGCATACTTTTGCGAAATATGGCATCAGACACATAGTGGAAGGCAACAAATGCCCAAGCTCTTCGCGTGCTCCTAGTTAAATGAGAGGAAACAGAAAGAGAGAGATAGATAGAGAGAGAGAGAGAGAGTGAAAAAATATCACTAGCCAGCCAACCCTATCGTATGAGCGAATGATATTGGTACCTCTTAATGACACGGCAATCTTACGCAGCCAGCTACTCTAATATGTTCTCTTCTTTTGCAGATAAAAAGACCCGAAAGTGAAAAATGTGCTGCACTAACAATCTCATCGAATGCCTTGATCTCCATCTTACAGAAATTGATTTGATCGACTACCGAGGCAGCACATCTGAGATTAAATTGGCCAGGTTCTTTGTTCTGGAGGCAAGTGTGCTCAAGGTAATGAGGTTTGGCGTTCTCTCACGCAACAATGAATGGCGTGCTGATCACCGCAAGCGTCTAAGCCTAAATGACAAAGTCTCCACAGAAGCTGAATTTGTTTTTGAAACATCAAGTGGCCAGAGACTCGAAAACTTATTTGCCCATTAGTGACTTGTCAGGGCGGTGGATTTTAGTTTGTACGATAATGCTGCATCCACCTAAAGTAACGAAAGTTCTTACGTAAACTTCCTAGTAATTCCCTCTTCGTAGGTGCAGCATTACTCCTAACATTTGTAATATTAGTTTGAAACTTGTAATATTGCCGTGTCCTATTCCTGCGTTTTCAAAATCCTGCGAAGCAAATCGGTCCTGAGTTGGTGATGATGTTGTGCCTCCCATCTTTCACCAATAGCCATCGGATCTAGATCTGACGCATACAAACCAAGCTTCTCCATTTTTGCAAAAAGATGCCCGCACTTGTTACCTATTTACAAACAACTCCTTGTCTCTCACAATCAGCCTCATCTCCTCCCCACCACATCTAGGAGTAGAAGGCCGTGGAAAAATCTGGCGCGGTGGCCGCTGCCGGAGCCGTCCACCCCCAATCTTGGTGTTCCGTGCAATGCACGGGCATCTACGCACGGGAAATTATGTCGAACGGGGCTAGTTGTAAGCAGGCTAGCTCTACAACCATGATGATAGTGACTGCAGACGGTGAGGCTGGCTATGGTATGCCGAACACGGCGCCTATACTCAGGTGTCATCTCCGGTGCAGGGTCTTGTCACTTCAGTGTGAGGAGCAGCACGCCAACGGGTAGTACAGTGCTAGTACTCCTACTACTACATTGGTAGTACTACTACTAGTACTAGTAGCACCACCGTCTGGATTTAGGAGTACTACCACATCCATCTGGATTTTAGTATTTGACTAGCAATATCTAGTAATGCATGTCACAAAAAATGTACTACTCCCTCTGTAAATAAATACATGGTGTTTTATTCCTATCGGCGAGAGAACTTAATGTTTTTTTGCTAACTAGAGTACTAATAATAGGATTACATGCAATGAACTAAACACTGCATGTCATGTTTGGTAGTCTCAAGTCATTGAAAGCATGCACGGCCCACATCTCTCATTGGTTGATATGTCATGAAATAAGAAACAAGGAGGGAGTTAATGCACCGTGCCTAAGTATTTTGGGATTATTTGGTTTTCGTAAGGTGACTTACACAACATTTTTTGTTTACATGCATTAACATTTTATTAGTTAAATCAAAGGTCAAAACTTGGCGCAAAATGCAAAGGGGACCAATAAACCAGTAAACATCAAACTTCTCTCGTTTGGCCCCAACTAGAGGTCTGGTGAGATGACTATACTGCATCGGCATGGAGGGGGACGCAGCTTCATTGACTTAGGGCAACTGCCTTTGGGTGAATGACACGTGGGCCCAAGGGGTGGCTGGCCCACCTATCATACAGCCAAAGGCAGGTGCAGTAGAGGGGCGAGGAGTAGTACGAAATCCTACGCACCTACGCACGCTAACCAAGGGCAAGAGTGATCACTTGAATCGCAAGATCAGTTGACTAGAAGCTACGCTAGACCCATGGAGGCGATGAGCACGAGCATCAGCCGCCTGTGCCAGATGGTCCACGACGCCGGCCTGCGGCCCGGCACCGAGGAACGTCTCCAGGTAGTATTTCTTGAGGCCACCAGGGCGAGGGGCCGCTTGGACGACAGCTTCGTCTCCTTGTTCGAAGAGGTCCTCGTCGGTTTCCTCGACAAGTTCACCGTCATCAAGAAGCTTGCGGACGACTTTGACGTAAGACTCCAGCCGACGTGCCCAGGCTCTGCGATGCCCGCCACCCTCAACGGCCACTATGGTGACAACCTCTTCGACGCATTGGTGGCCCTGCGACTGCCCGCCGTCGCGCTGGAGAATATCCACCTCGAGGTCGCGCTCGCCGTGCAGCGCCCGGCGCAGCAAGACACCATCGACATAATCACCCACGTCTACACGCAAATCGTCCACAAGGACTACTACATGCAAGAGGAGGACGATAGGACGCTGGCCTTCTTGGAGCGTACGGCAACCTTGGACGACACTGCTCAGAAGCACGTTGAGCTCACCGCCAACGCCGCTGCTCCTCACACGTCGGTTGGTGACCCGGCGCACTAGGGCGTGAGGATGTCGTTGAACGTTGATGGATCCGTATGTATTTTTATCTTTCCATCAAATCCATGTAGTAGTATATGATACTACAATAATTATCTTACCTTTCGCATCAACTTCATAATTTTCGTACGTACTCCATGCATGAAGGGCGCCAGAACCAAACTTCTCATTACTCTAGGCAAAATCGTTATTTTCTATCTATCGGTCGTGCCATGGAGCAGAACCAAAATTTACAAGTTACGAGTTCAAAAGGAAAAGCCTGCCGTGTTCGCGTCGCACCCCCACACGATTGGTCTGGCACGCCGCTCAAGCGGGAATGCGTGCGGTGTTGCATTTTCACTTACAAGTGGAACCACAGTTGAGCAAACCGACTATCGGCAAACCCCCACCCCGCCCACCACGCGATGGCTGAGAAAACAGGAGGGAGAAGAGATGGCTGTAGCACGGACTCCAAGAAAACCAGTGTCGGATGGGACTCTTCTGGGTGGCGTGTGCCGTACTGCTAGACATGAATGCTAGTTATGGCCCATGCCACCCCACTATCACGAGCCTATATCGAGGTACGTAGAACAAATTTCCTGCAGTCCATGCTCAGCCCTCCTCTATCTCTCTTCTCAGCCAGCCAGCGGACGCGCGGAGCCCATCGTCTGTTTGCTCACATGCGGCCCCACATGTCAGTGAAAACGCAAGAGGACCCACTAAACCTGCACATCTTTCACCTCGACGTGCTGGTGATGAAAAACAAATCCAATAAAGATCTTCGGTGGCCGCTTTTGGAGTTACTCATGAGTAGTAAGATTCTATTTACAGTTTAACCCAAGATGCACATCTCGTGGCTTCAACTACCACTCTATTTTCTTTCATGACACGACTTGGATGTTGGATGTCCCACGTGTCGGCAAAAGGAGGAAGAACCCGACCAAATCTTCGGTTCTGCTCTCGGATTAGACTAGTTGTGCTAACTTAAAAATTTTATTGTGTACTCCCTCCGTTCCAAAATACCTGACTTTCATTTGTCCAAAAATGGATGTACCTATATACTAAGATATGTCTAGATACACATATATTTTGACAAATAGAAGGCATGTATTGTGCAACGGAGGGAGTAGAATGGATGCAAGTTTTTGTATTGGGAAGAAGAGTACATCCATATATTGATAGAGCGCAATTTAGTAGATGTTCTATCACTTTTAGCTAGTAGAACAAAGGCTAGAGATGAGATTAGTGCACTTGTTGATACTCCTACTAGAATAGAGGCTAGACACGAGACTAATGCAAGGAAGCAACGTCTACTTCTTTACACTCGAAGAAGAAAGAAGCACGGAAGATCCCCCACCTCGCCCGCCGCGCGATGGCTGAAGTTAGAGAAACGACGAGGTTGAAGAGATTGCTCTAGCACGGACTCCAAGAAATAATATGGTGTCAGATGGATGTCGTGGTGGTGGCGTGTGCCGTACTCCTGGACATGAATGCTTGTTCTGGCCCATGCCACCCTACTACTCCTACTACTTACTCCTACTATATAGTACTAGTATCGAGGATTTGAGGTGCTGGTTACGTACAACGAACACATTAACATATGGGTACAGTAAAGACACCCGCCCGACGCGCGAAGCATGTGAAGCTAGTACAAATAGTGTTCTACTATTGTTGATTGGCCTCCTCCGATAACCTGTTGCAATGCACGTACAATTATGTATTCGGAAAATATTTTTTTGCCTCGTCGCACCACTCACTCAGAGAAGCGACTCGAAAGCCATTCATAAATTTAGTAAGTTTATCACAGGCATATCATTTTATTACATACAACAGGTCATCAACCCACATCGACAACGAGGATACATTATAAATACTAAAGTTTTCACCACACAACAAATAACAAGCCATGAAATGAACTTCAACTCAACCATTCCGCGGCGTTGGAAACGCTTGCTTTGAACCACAGGTGATTCTCTGGGACGGGCCATCTATTATCGATCTGGAGACCAACGCAGGACCAATCATCCAGGCTGAAGCGGCCTACTATATCAGTACCAGGGTAGGGAACCACCCAAATGTCTGAGGTATAGACACAGTTGCTTCTCATAAATGTGTCAACAGCAGTTGGATCGCCTTTCACCATCATCAGATAGTTTTGTCCAAGGAAGAGCGAGTTTTCTCCAAGACTATCAATTTTGTGCCAGGGAGAAGGAGTTGGCGCTAGCACACTAGTATCCATCCCGAATACCATGCAACGGGTGTTGGAATAGGTCCGGAGAGTGCGACCATGGGAGACACGTGCTTCCTTAGCAGTAACATCATCAGTGGGCTGTATACACACAAGAAGAGGTGACCCATCGGAATTAGTTGCCAGGCGCCACAGAGTATATGGGCGCTGCTCGTGATCATCACCATCGGCATCTCCCCCTTGGTTATAAAAATTTTCAAGTATAGGTGGTGGGATGTTCACAGGACCATGGAAACACAAGAAGAAGGTTAATTAGTAAAGGGAAACTTGCTAACCCGCATGCATGTGGATGAAACAATTATAATTATGGTGGAAGACAAACGTACCGAAACTACTAAGATGCCATGCAAAAACAGTGCCACGAGTGGTGGCAGCAAACACAAGGCCCTCGTATTGAATTGCATCACAGTACTCATCCGTGTACAGAAACTGATTTTTGAGCAATATCCATCAAGTGAAACCATCAAGGACGGCAACAAGCTTGTCGAAGATAGCAACAACATCATAGTTTTTGTAATTCCAAGAGCGGTTGGGAACTCGACAAATTGCTATCTTCTGTAGAAGACAGTCACCATGATCGTATTTGAACGTCCGTACATTACCGGTGTGCTCAACCTCTGGGCAGTGTGTTGAGATTTTTGGAGGTGGAACCCAGTGACGAGTGTACACATTCACAAGTTCCGACTCACAGTTGGACCCAATGTAAACAAGCCAATCTCCATTTGCGCCCGCCCAAGCCTTGCCCTCAAGCGATGGCATCTTAACATCATACGTATCATTATCAAGCGGCATCAACTTGCATAGGGCGAGGCCTCCATCGTGCCGGCGCCAGTCATGAGGGTCACGGCGAAGAAGATAGGGGAGATCAGACCGCTCCTTGACTCTTGGGTTCCTTGCAATGATGTTATTAGTTGAGTCGAGAATGGGCTTGAACGAACTTGCCATGCTAGCCGAGGTGATGACGTCGCACCGATCAATGAGTTCCTCCACCACGTCATCTTTCAGATCGGGGCAAGAATAACAAGGTCTTTTCCGGCCTGTTCCCTCCATGGAGAAGACGATCGAACAATGGCAGAAGAAAGGGTGAAGGGCTGAAGGAAAATGGAGGAGGGAGAGGAAGAGCGTGCGACAGCAGTTCCAAATCGAGAGGGAAAGGCGAAGAGTCGGTGGAGGGTTGCGAGTTTGCCACGGTTCACGAAGAGGCGCCCCGGCCTACACGTCCGTTCGGAAATACTCCTACTACTCGCCGTCATCTCACTGATATGTTGGAACAGGACCACATGTCAACGAAACATGGTGTGTAATTTCTCGTGCAAAATGCGATCTGGCCGCGTTGGCCCGAGGTGTCGCATTAGTTATCGACCTTTATTTTTTTATAATGGCGTGCCGATCAGTTTTGAAGCACGACTAACTGGTACTGTACGCAGAGAAAATATAAACTACTCTACCACTACCCCACCTCCAGTACTAGTAGTATAAAAAAGATATATAGGCTGGAGCTTCAGTGCTTTCTTGCTAAGGGCTGCCCACTTGCTTCTCACACTACCACCCTCTCTCCAGATCTAAAAAAGATGGCCCCTCTCTCCCTCCTCACCGGTGGTCACAGATCCGCCGGGGAAGAAAAGGACGTGCAGCGTTGACGCACTCGTCGTCGGCGAGCGAGGTCACACACTGACGACAAGGCCGTCCTCTCAGACCTAGCGCCCGCGCGGGATGGCCTCCGTCCCCAAGCTCGCTGCCGTAGTGTGTTTGGAGGAAGACGACCACGAGAGAAGCCACTTCCCACCGACCCTCAGGTATGCTACCTCTTTTCGAACCATAACCTTGTTCTATTTCCCCATCTGCCACGTCATTGCATGTGGATTTAACTAATGCTGCTCTCAGTCTAATTCCACCCATAAATTTAAGCAATGCCATTTAATGTCACTGGATTATTTCAGGGTTAGCTATTGATTGTGGATGTATTAAAGATTTTTCAGCTAAGGCATTCTAATGCTGTTGCACAACCAGTATACCAATGATGAAACTTGTTACTACCTTCAGATTTTTGCACTGTTAATGATTATAGATTACATGCCTCACTTTCATGAGATAAGTTAATTTTTTTGTACAGTGTCACCAAAATGCCAAGGCACTGATGTCATTTTATTTTGGTTAAACTGCACAGACAATTATGAGGACAAGAGGAAAGGTCAAGAGTGGGCACCTCCTCCTCCGGCTGTTCTCTTGAGGAGGTCTGTATGTTTGTCTCTAATGTCTGTCGACTACATACCTGACATCATGATGTAATGTTAAGTCGTGTCCTTTTGTACTGTGTCACTGAATTGTCAAGGCGGTGATGGCATTTTATTTTAGTGGAACTGCACAAAATTTGCTTAAAAGAAGAGGAAAGGTCAGGAATGGCTCACTTCTCCAGAAAAAACTATGCATGCCTTCCTGACATCAGCCACTGTTGCTTTATTTATTCCTTCAAACAGGTGGTTAGAAACAGTCTTGCTACCTTTTCCCATTAAGAAATTGGAATGCTTATATTTGTGAGTCTATGCTTCAACTAGTGCCACTTTTAGAGTAATCACACTTTCAATATCTATGCAAATAGGGATGCTCGATTTTAGTGGAACTGCACAAAAAGTCCAACTGGTTCAACATTAGGAGCATGTTTTTTTCCAAACCTTTATATCCAATTGGTGGCACTATGAGCTGTTCATTACAAAGGTACATGGTTTGCTACTATCTTGCTACTCTTTTTGTACTATCATTAGATAGTAATACTAGTGGTTTGCATGTGAATTTATTGGCAGGGTGGACCTACATTGGAGGTGCAGGATAGGATTCAATGATTGGATGCTCAATTTCGGTTGTATCGGTTTCACCTCTTCCATCACCGCGAACATGGATATCCTTGGTCTGATGAAGAATAGGCGCTATATTTCTGCTCTGAACCAGCAAAACAATTCAGTATGAAATTGTCCAGGGCAAAACATAACTGTATTAGATTGTCTAGTGCAGAACATGATAGATGCTAAACAGAAGAGACATGTTTAAACCGAAAATACAAGGTGTGGTATATGTTTACTAGCTGCTTGATATTTGTGCAGACAGAGATGTCTGCCCGTTGCTATTTGGCAAACAAACAAAGTGCCCGCAATTTTGGTTGAACTGCACAAGAGAATAGCATAGTCACTACATGTAGTGCCATTTGAAAATAGATACAGAAAGATTGGATAACTTCATGACTGCAGAAAAGTAGTACTGTACTATTTATTGGCCAACACTAGGTGCTTCATTGCTTTGGTCTGATTATACAATGGGCATCATTTTGCCTAAGTTAAAGTTTGTATTCCGAAAATAGTCTCGCAGTGTGATCAAGAGAAGACCAAATCATATTGCAATGGATGTTCCTCCGTCATGTGTGGTTCATTCTCATGGTTCCAGCTGTTGGTGAAACCACTTACGTTTGCAAGAGGATTTGTAGACTTCACAAACAAATTTGTCTTTCAGTCTGTACTGAATGTTGGCCAAGAGAAGCATCCATGTTAGTAGGAAGAACAGATGTTTTTTCTAGATCTTTGCTTTTGGAGCTACATATTTGTATATGATCTGTGAATCATTGAGATGCATTAACATGTTGATATTATGTATGGGAATCGTACTAGTTAGTTTTAGTTGCGACGCAAGATCCGAAGTGGCTGATCTTTGCTTTTGGAGCTACATATTTGTATATGATTTGTGAATCATTGAGATGCATTAACAGTTACTTATTTCTGTTCGCTCAGTGTTTACAAGTTACTGATCGATCACTAGCTAGCCTACAAATGTGCTCCTGGCAGTTCTATTTGCGACGCAAGATGCGAAGTGGCAGTTTTTTGAATAAAAATGCCTACCTCTGAAGAAACTGACAAGCTACACTATCGATCCTACACGGATAAAAATACCTACCTATGAAGAAACTGACAAGCTACACTATCGATCCTACACGGATAAATAGCGGATCACGCACGTACTACCTCCTTTCCGGTTTGCAGGGCTCAATTCAAGAAACGACCTACTCGATCCTACACGAATAAAGAGTGGATCACGCACGTACTAGTACCTCCTTTCCAGTTTGCAGGGCTTAATTCAAACCTCTCACCAACCAAGGTACTCCCTCCGTCCGGGTTTATTAGTCCCGTGAGCAAAGAAGCAAGACCAAGGCATGGAAATAATTAACGACATGCAAAAGTTTAAGCCTAATTAATTCCAGCGATTTAAGTGGCTGCATGCGTGCCCTCGGCTGCAACTCGTTGCATGCTGCTTCGCGTACTGCCTGTCATGGTTATAAGTCTGACAGTAGAATGGGGGGTAGGAATGTAGAGGCAAGATCCTAGATATGGAGGAGTTGTACACGCAAGTTTTACGAGTTCAGGCCCTTCTAGGAGGAAGTAATAGCCCTACGTCTCGGAGCCCGGAGGCGGTCGACTGGATTATGAGCGTGTGAGTTACAGGGGGTGCGAACCCTTGTCCCAGAGGAGGGGGGTGGCTTATATAGAGTGCGCCAGGACCCTAGCTCCCCTCTGTTACACAGGGTTCAATGTACATTAAGAGAGGGGCGTTAGTGGTAACGCCAGTAATAAAGATACATAATGACCATTAAAGCTATGTCTTAATTCCCGACTGTTGTAGAGCAGAGTGGCTTTAGACCTCCCGGTAGTCGAGTGATTGACTACGCGGTCGAGTTTCTTCAAGACTGTCGAGTGGAACATTTCTTCATGGTCGAGTGGATGATGATTCTTCTTCAAATGTTTCTGGTTCTTTTAGAGATGTCCTTGGGGAGGGTATCTTGGACAGGTTTGTGACCCTACCCTAGGTACATAGCTTCATCATTAGCCCCTGAATGGATCAGGGTTTGAGTGAGGAAGGATTTGAGAACACTTCCGACCCGTTTTTCGTGCTATGAGTATATTTTTTTCTGGATCAACGAAACGAGGTGACGACACCAACTTCTTTTTTAGTCGCCTTGATCCATTCTTAGTTTTCGTCGAGTGATCTTTTATTGGAAGAGCTCCGAGTGATGATGTGGAGGAGATCTTCCGTCTGACAAGTTGTTCTGCTATCCGCGGATTTCTCGGGATTCTGTAGGATCGGAAGTATGTCTAGAGGGAGGGGGTGATTAGACTACTTGACCAAATAAAAATCTAGACTTTTCCCAATTTTAGTTCTTGGCAGATTTTAGCTATCTTAGCACAATTCAAGCAATCTCCACACAATTCAAGCAAGCATGCAAAATAGTATATGAGCAGCGGAAAGTAAAGCATGCAACTTGCAAGAATGTAAAGGGAAGGGTTTGGAGAATTCAAACGCAATTGGAGACACAGATGTTTTTGGCATGGTTCCGATAGGTGGTGCTATCGTACATCCACGTTGATGGAGACTTCAACCCGCGGAGGGTAATGGTTGCGCGAGTCCATGGAGGGCTCCACCCACGAAGGGTCCACGAAGAAGCAACCTTGTCTATTCCATCATGGCCATCTCCCACGAAGGACTTGCCTCACTAGCGATAGATCTTCATGAAGTAGGCGATCTCCTTGCCCTTACAAACTCCTTGGTTCAACTCCACAATCTTGTCGGAGGCTCCCAAGTGACACCTAGCCAATCTAGGAGACACCACTCTCCAAGAAGTAACAAATGGTGTGTTGATGATGAACTCCTTGCTCTTGTGCTTCAAATGATAGTCTCCCCAACACTCAACTCTCTCTCTCACAGGATTTGGATTTGGTGGAAAGAACATTTTAGTGGAAAGCAACTTGGGGAAGGCTAGAGATCAAGATTCATATGGTTGGAATGGAATATCTTGATCTCAACACAAGGGTAGGTGGTTCTCTCTCAGAACATGTGAGTTGGAAGTGTAGATGTGTTCTGATGGCTCTCTCCACGAATGAAGAGTGGGTGGAGGGGTATATATAGCCTCCACACAAAATCTAACCGTTACACACAATCTGCCAAACTCGGTGGGACCGAATCGTTAAACTCGGTCGGACCGAATCAGCAAACCTAGTGACCATTAGGATTTTTGGTGGGACTGAGATGCAACTCGGTAGGACCGATATGGTTAGGGTTTGGGCATAACGTAATATCGGTGTGAACGATTACACAAACTCGGTGGGACCGATTTTGGTAATAAGCTAACTAAAGAGTTGGTCACGTAAACTCGGTGGGACCGATTCGCTCTTCTCGGTGAGACCAAAATGTTACGAAAAGGAAACAGTGAGTTTACATTGCAATCTCAGTGGGACTGATCGCTCACTTCGGTTGGACCGAAACGTTACGAAGGGAAACAGAGAAATTGCAATCGGTTTGAATGTTGGAAGATAGTTGAGGGTTTTGGAGCATATCACTAAGCACATGAAGGAAGAGGCTCATTAAGCAACACCTCATCCCTCCTTGATAGTATTGGATTTTCCTATAGACTCAATGTGATCTTGGATCACTAAAATATAAAATGTAGTCTTGATCTTGAAGTTTGAGCCAATCCTTTGTCCTTATAATTTTGAGGGTTCCACTTTCCTCATCCATGCCATGCCATCCATTGAGCTTTTCCTGAAATATTCATCTTGGAATAATGTTAGCTCAATGAACTATATGTTGTTAGGAATTACCAAAACCACCCAGGGATAGTTGCACTTTCAATCTCCCCCTTTTTGGTAATTGATGACAACATATAGATCAAAGCTTCGACAAATGATAATAAGAGTGAAATACATCGTCGCTTTGAGAAGTATTTGATAAGCAAGAGCTCCCCCTAAATTTGTGCATATTTAAAATTTGCTTTGGACTGCAAATGCACAAAGAGTTAGAATCATGGGTTACTCTTCCATGTCACATACATCTTGGTAGAGCGCTCAAAATGATAAGAATTAAATACATGCACTCATCACCAAGAAAAGTGAATGATCAACATAAAGATAAACTGATAGTGATATCCAACAAGCAAGTGTAGCTTATGATCAACCACATGATCATCAATGTCTCACAGATTAAGCATAGTATCTCAGGCACTCAAAAGCAAATAAAGTTTCAACCAGGAAGACAAGAGAGAACAAATGCAAACTCTCTCTCTCTCTCTCTCAGCCTATGATCTATACATTTTTCTCCCCCTTTGGCAACAAGTTACCAAAAAGTTCATAGAAAATGCATAGCACTAAATGACTCTCAGGCTTGGTCTTCAGTTGGTGGAGTCCGGATGACGCCAAGGACGAAGGCTTCAGTAGACGTAGTTGGAGCTGCTGGGGTAGGAGCTGGAGCTGGTGGAACTGAGGCTGTAGCTGGTGCAGAAGTGGTGGCTCTAGTGTCAGGAACTGGTACTGCAGACAATCTGTAAGCTCTAGTCACCCTGGAAAATGCATCAGTTGTGGTCTTGCCCTTCCTCTCCTGCATATCATCCTGTAGTTGCTCCACGGCAGACTGAATCTCAGTTA
This sequence comes from Triticum urartu, assembly GCF_003073215.2. Classification (NCBI taxonomy): domain Eukaryota; kingdom Viridiplantae; phylum Streptophyta; class Magnoliopsida; order Poales; family Poaceae; genus Triticum; species Triticum urartu. Next base: position 497,318,569 of record NC_053027.1, on the reverse strand, counting down.
CTTTTACATCTAGTTCATAGAACTTTTGTTCCATGATTCTTTCCAGGCTCTCTTGGTTTCGAGTCAGGGTGGCCAGTCCTTTCTCAATTCTCAGAGTGGATGCTATCAGATAACTGAGCTGCTCCTGCTTGTTCTTCAAGAAGTACTCAGATGCCTCCTCTTGAGTTGGCATCTTGGCAGCTTTCTCCATCTTTGCCTTCTCCTTCTTTGCTTGAGCATGTGCAGATGATGGTTCATTCTCATTCATCACAACTTGATTGTCTTCAAAGTCTGGATGGATGGGCAGGTGTTCCTTGTCCAACAGATATGTGCCTGTGCCCATCTTTGAGTTTATCAACTCCTGAATTTGTGGGGCATATCCACAGCTCCTCTTCTGATCAGCTGTTGTCCTCTTAATGGTTTCTACCATGAGGCTCATCACCTTGAATTTCTGTGGCACATCAAATATGTGAAGCAAGTTTATTGCATGGCCTCGAATCATCTTGTGATCACCTGACTTGGGCAAGAGAGTGTGCCTTAAGATCCAGTTGATGGTGGGCAGCCCTGACAGAAGGAAGTGCACTAAGCCAAACTTGAAGGTATCAAGTGCTTTGTTGGGGATCTCCTTGTACATGTTTGACATGGAATTGTGATCCATCTTCTTCTTGGCATAGATGTCCAAGTCATCTTCCCTGGGGCATTGATCAGCTGTGCCCATTTAGCAACTGTAGACTGATATCTAGTTCCTTCTGACATCCACACTATCCTGCCATCTGGATAGAAATGTGCTGTGGAGTAGAATTGCATAATGAGCTCCTCATTCCACTTGGTGAGCTTTTGCCCAACAAAGTCTGCAACTCCACAAGCACTGAAGCTGTCATACACTCCAGGATAGTGTTCTTCGTTCTCCTTGATGTATTCCCAATCAACCCATCTCATGTCACACACTATGGGCTTCTTATCAAGCAGCACTGTCTCATAGAAATCCTGCTGTTCCTTGGTGTGAAACCTGTAATCCATAGCAGTTCTTCTCCTTGAAGCATATGGATCTGCTTCTCTCCACTTCCTCAGCCCTGAATCTCTCCTGATTTTCATGTCCTCAGCCACAGGATGAGCATCATTGTGGTCTGGGATCTTGGGCTTGAGCTTTCTGAGAACTTGTCCTTCTTCTTCTTCTTCAGCAGCTTCAGGCACTAGGGCCTTGTTTTTCTCAGCAGTAGATATATTCCTGGTGTTCCTCTTAGGTGCACTCTTGGGCTTGGAGGTAGCTTTGGGTGCCTCTTTGGTCTTGGATGAAGTAGCCCCTGACCTTATGGCATCACCCATAAGCTTCTGTGCCTTGGGTGCTGGTGCAGCAACCTCTTCTTCCTCTTCTTCTCCCTCAGCTCTCATGGAGGGTTTGCCAAGAACTCTGGCAGTTGTGGTTCTGACTCTCTTCTTCTTCTTATCTTGGCCACCTGCTTCCTCTTCAGATTCCATGGTGAACTTTATGGTTTCTTCAGTTGCAGCCTTCCTAGGCTTAGAAGTAGGAACTCTTCTGGCAGGTGCCTTTTTGTGCATTCCAGGCTTGATGGCTGCAGCTGAGCCATATTCTTTCTTGAGCACCTTCTTCTTGGATGTGGCTTCCTCTTCTGCCACATAATCCTCATCCTCAGATTCAGAGGTTCTCTTCTTGCTAGCTCTAGTGGCAGCTTTAGGCAAATTGCTTGGGGTGCTCCTGCTACCCTCATCAGAGCTGCTAGAGGGACTAGTGCCCTCACTCATATGAACCTGCTCCTCAGATTTGTTCTGGCTGTCACTCTGATCAGACATGTTGCAAACTCTGACTGCTGACCCTGTGAATAGATTATAGATGAGATAGAGTGGATGAGCATCACAAAGTACAGAGATTTTTGCAAAAGAATGAATCAAAAAATTAGTTTTAGTTTTCCACAGAAAGCATTTCGGATCAACCGATTTGCAAACTCGGTGATACCGAAGCAGCTTTTGGAACCTAAACTAGTGAACTCGGTCAGACCGAGTCACAGTTCGGTGGCACCGAGACTGCTAGGGTTTCACAAAGTCCTGAACTCGGTCTCACCGATTTGTAATTCTCGGTCAGACCGAGAACCACATGTGCAATGGCCGTGGCCGAATCGGTGGAACCGAGTTCCGCAACCCGGTGGGTCCGAGATGATTTCGGCAGAAACCTAAACCTAAATTTTCAAATCGCATCTATTCTAAGGATTGTTTTGACTGGATAGGAGTGTTTCAATCGTAGCAAGAATCATAAAGAACACAATGTGCTAGGAATCGGACGGGGATAGCACTGTGATCGAGTCCATACCCTAGTTCGGCGGCGGACTCGCTACGACGGCAATGGCGGAGACGAAATCCGTTGACGGCTGCGGAGACCAGCGACAGGAGGCGGCTGGCGACGAGGAGGACGATCCGGAGACCCAGAGAGGCAGAGCGAGCTATGCGCGGGCGAAGAGGTTTCGGAGAAATTTCCAAAATTTTGCCCGTGAGTATATATAGCCCGACCCTATCGGTGTGACTGAGTGGAACAACTCGGTGGCACCGAGATGCATAACTGTTGACAGTTATAGCAACTCGGTGTGACCGAAACGTTCAAATCGGTTGCACCGAGATGAAAACCTAGATCGACTTAGTGATCTCGGTATGACCGAAATGGAGGAATCGGTCAGACCGAAAAGCACAAAGAAGTTTTGGAAGTTTAAGTCTATGACAAATCGGGGACTCCGAGTGCTCCTCACACAGAGTGGTTTGAATCTGACTTGATCAAATTTTGTGATGTAGCATGAATAGAGTTTGAGACGAGAAAAGCATAGATAGCTAGAGAGGGCTCTTAGGCATTCTTGTCCATCCACTTGGCAAAAGAAAAGAAGACCAATCAATCAAAGCAACAAGTGGATGTCCTCGAATGAGTAAAATATGCAACCAACATGCTCACACAATAAAATGGCAATTGAAATATGTGGCAAAGCATGCACAACCAATTCTAGAATCTATCAAGCAATTGGCGATGACTAGGTCATCTATATATGAGTATATTGACTTAGGAGTCAAATGAGAACATTTGATCATAGGTCATACTCATCGTTTAAGCACAAGTGGGGTTACCACTTTTACATAAAGCATTGTTGTGTTCACATCATTAGAGTTGCTTTAGCTCAAGTCTTAGAGTAAAGCTCCCCCTAGATGTGATATCCCCCCTAAGAGGGATGAACTAACCTTGGGTTTTGTCGATGATGACTTCATGTAGATGTTGAAGATGTGGATGCTCAATGTTGATGTAGATCATTTGGAGCCATCCATTGGAGTGAATTGCACTTTCAATACCTACATGGTTTAGTCCCACAAGGAACAAACAAGGATATCCATAGACATAGAGTGATGCACACACAAGATGATGTCTATGAAAGCTTTTAGGTTACCTTGTCCCTTGTCTTACCAACAAGAGGGTTTGTGACTCCTTGAACTAGTGCAAGAGGTGGAAGTTGATTGCACTTGTTCTTGCCAAGATGATAAGAGCGAAGTATGTTGGCGGAGTCACCCTCGAGAACTCTCTAGTTCTTCTTCTTTTGGATCCACACCATCTTGATGGGAATCCTCGGAGTTGTAGTTGTACTTGATGAAGTAGAACTTGAAGTAGTCTTGGGAATCCACTTGACTAAGGTCTTAGGAGCTTCTTCAAATGCACCAATTTCCTCTTGAAGCTTGTCCTTGCCTTTTTGCTTGTAGTCTTGTGGTGGAAGATCATCTTGAGCTTGTGTCCCTTTGAAAGAAGTGGGATCATACTTCTCTTGTTGAGGAACAAACTTTGTCTTGGGGTATTGATCTTCTTCCCACTCAACTCCATTGGCATTGAACTTTCGTTCAAAACCAACACCTTGATTCTTCCGGTGCCTTCCTTGCTTGCGTACAATTTCCTCGAATTGCTTACTTCCGGCAAGGCTCTTGTAAACTCCTTTCTCTATAATTCCCTTCAATAAGCTATTTTCTTGCTCAAGTGTAACTTGGCTAAGAGAATCATTAGTGGAATCAAGAGAACTACTAGAAGCAACAATATTGGATTTAACATGATCATTGTTACTACTAGAGGAAGAATCTTTCTTGTTCTTGTTACTAGACTTGACTTGAGGCATGTAAGTGGATAAGAGTAAACGCTTGGCAATGTAAGAAGAACTTTTCTTATGAAGATCATCATTGATTGCTTTTAAGAACTCATGCTCTTGCTCAAGGTTGAGCTTTTCAAAGCGTAATTTCTCATGTGTCCTTAAAAGTTCTCGATGATCTCCTAAGATAGTTTCATGAGCTAACTTAAGAGTGTTTAGTTCTTTAGTTAGAGACTCAATCTTCTCCTTATCATTGTCATTCGTTTTATCTTGATTAGCATGATTAATTGACGTTTCATCATAGTATTCATCACTAGAGTTGTCAACAAGTAAATCATCATCGCCTAACAAGTCATCTTCATCACTATTGAAATCAACATACTCGGGATGTGATACCTTTGGGCCTTTATCCATGAAGCAGATCCAACTCCTTCATTTGGTGAGTCAAATATGTCGTAGGAGTTGGTTGACACAAGTGCTAGACTGGCAACACCTTCATCTTGAGTATATTCGGAATCGGAGTGATAGCTTCTCTCGGAGTGGTTGTCAGAGTCAGAGCCGGATACCCATTCTCCAACATGAGCTTGATGTCTTCGTTTTGTGTAGCTCCTTGATGACTTGTCCTTTCTTTCCGAATCCTTGCTTCTCCGTGAGTGTCTTCGTTCATAATGATCATCTCTACTCCCTTTTTCTCTTGATGGTGATTCTTCTCTTCTACTTCTTCTCTTGGGAGAGTCTTCTCTTCTTTTGTAGGGAGCCGCGCACTCATTGGAATAGTGTCCGGGCCTCCCACAATTGTAGCAGTTTCGCTCTCGACTAGAAGATCTTTTGTCATTGTAGGACCTTGACTTGGAGCTTCTATCTTTGCTTCTACTCTTGTAGAACTTGTTGAAGTTCTTCACCATTAAGCTCAATTCTTCATTGAAGGTTTGCTTCTCACTTGATGATGTGGGGGCTTCACATGAGGCTTTGTAAGCACCACTTGATTTGTTGTGAAGTTCCTCTTTATCCTTGAGTGACATCTCATGAGCAACAATTCTTCCAATGACTTCCGTTGGCTTGAGATCTTTGTAATTGGGCATCATTTGGATCAATGTGCACACGGTATCATATTTTCCATCCAAGGCTCTTAGGATCTTCTTGATGATGAATCTATCGGTCATCTCTTCACACCCTAAGCCGGCAATCTCATTTGTGATAAGAGCAAGCCTAGAGTACATTTCAGCGACACCTTCACCATCCTTCATTTTGAACTTGTCAAGTTAACTTTGAAGCACATCCAATTTGGATTCCTTGACGGAGTCGGTACCTTCATGCATATCAATCAAAGTATCCCAAATTTCCTTTGCATTCTCAAGACGACTGATTTTGTTGAATTCTTTGGGGCACAGTCCGTTGAAGAGAATATCACAAGCTTGAGCGTTGTATTGCAGCATCTTCAACTCTTCCGCGGTAGCTTCACGGTTTGGCTCTTTCCCATCAAAGAAGTCACCTTGCAAGCCAACACACACAATAGCCCAAACGGCGGGGTTATGTCCAAGAATATGCATTTTCATTTTATGCTTCCAACTAGCAAAATTAGTACCATCAAAGTAAGGACCTCTACGGTGGTAATTTCCCTCGCTAGACGCCATACTCTCCTAGGTTGTGAAACCAAGGCTATGATCACCAAAAGCTATGGAAATCAAAGCAAATGGAGACCAAAGCTCTGATACCACTTGTAGGATCGGAAGTATGTCTAGAGGGGGGGTGATTAGACTACTTGACCAAATAAAAATCTAGACTTTTCCCAATTTTAGTTCTTGGCAGATTTTAGCTATCTTAGCACAAGTCAAGCAATCTCCACACAATTCAAGCAAGCATGAAAAACAGTATATGAGCAACGGAAAGTAAAGCATGCAACTTGCAAGAATGTAAAGGGAAGGGTTTGGAGAATTCAAACGCAATTGGAGACACGGATGTTTTTGGCGTGGTTCCGATAGGTGGTGCTATCGTACATCCACGTTGATGGAGACTTCAACCCATGGAGGGTAACGGTTGCGCGAGTCCACGGAGGGCTCCACCCATGAAGAGTCCATGAAGAAGCAACCTTGTCTATTCCATCATGGCCGTCGCCCATGAAGGACTTGCCTCACTAGCGGTAGATCTTCATGAAGTAGGCGATCTCCTTGCCCTTACAAACTCCTTGGTTCAACTCCACAATCTTGTCGGAGGCTCCCAAGTGACACCTAGCCAATCTAGGAGACACCACTCTCCAAGAAGTAACAAATGGTGTGTTGATGATGAACTCCTTGCTCTTGTGCTTCAAATGATAGTCTCCCCAACACTCAACTCTCTCTCACAGGATTTGGATTTGGTGGAAAGAAGATTTGAGTGGAAAGCAACTTGGGGAAGGCTAGAGATCAAGATTCATATGGTTGGAATGGAATATCTTGAGCTCAACACAAGGGTAGGTGGTTCTCTCTCAGAACATGTGAGTTGGAAGTGTAGATGTGTTCTGATGGCTCTCTCCACGAATGAAGAGTGGGTGGAGGGGTATATATAGCATCCACACAAAATCTAACCGTTACACACAATCTGCCAAACTCGGTGGGACCGAATCGTTAAACTCGGTCGGACCGAATCAGCAAACCTAGTGACCATTAGGATTTTTGGTGGGACTGAGATGCAACTCGGTAGGACCGATATGGTTAGGGTTTGGGCATAACGTAATATCGGTGTGAACGATTACACAAACTCGGTGGGACCGATTTTGGTAATAAGCTAACTAAAGAGTTGGTCACGTAAACTCGGTGGGACCGATTCGCTCTTCTCGGTGAGACCAAAATGTTACGAAAAGGAAACAGTGAGTTTACATTGCAATCTCAGTGGGACTGATCGCTCACTTCGGTTGGACCGAAACGTTACGAAGGGAAACAGAGAAATTGCAATCGGTTTGAATGTTGGAAGATAGTTGAGGGTTTTGGAGCATATCACTAAGCACATGAAGGAAGAGGCTCATTAAGCAACACCTCATCCCTCCTTGATAGTATTGGCTTTTCCTATAGACTCAATGTGATCTTGGATCACTAAAATATAAAATGTAGTCTTGATCTTGAAGTTTGAGCCAATCCTTTGTCCTTATAATTTTGAGGGATCCACTTTCCTCATCCATGCCATGCCATCCATTGAGCTTTTCCTGAAATATTCATCTTGGAATAATGTTAGCTCAATGAACTATATGTTGTTAGGAATTACCAAAACCACCCAGGGATAGTTGCACTTTCAGATTCGAATTTCAGGAAGCGCGCGGGGCGGAGGAGGCCGCAGTAATCGGATGGGATAAGGCAGGGCCGCCTCGATTTCCGCACCACCTTTTTCGCCACATATCGCACGCGCGACTGTTGCGGGATTTGATAAGATCACCCGGGCCTACAAGTCAGCTACTCGGAAGTAACCTCATATAAGGTGTCGGGCCGGGGTTTTTGAACAGTGCATTTTCATTCTTTCCCCTCCTCCTCAGACTTCTCCGCCGCGCCTGCTCTCGCCCCAGTGCCGCTGCTCCGTTCGCATTTCGCCTGCGACGATGGGGAAAGAGAAGACGGTGGCTCTGGAGCGGGCGAAGAAGGCGACGCGAAGGCGAAGGTAAAGAAGTCCAGCCGGGGCGGATCTTCCTCGAGGGCCGGCCTTCCGCAGGGCTGGATCCAGGGCGACTGGATCCGCTCGGCGGTTCGTCAGGAAGACATCGACGACTTGGTCGAGGGAGGACTGATCCCCCACGAATCGGCACGGCTTCCGGAGAAGGAGACTGAGCCGCAACCTCGGGAGGGTGAGTGCGTTCTCCTTTCCACTCATGTCGACCGTGGGTTTTCCTTGCCTCCCCACCCTTTCTTTCGGGGTTTCTTGAATTTCTTTGGGGTGCAACTCCACCACTTCACTCCCAACACAATCATATATCTTGCTTCCTTCGTGTCTTTGTGCGTGAATTTCTTGGGCTGCCGACCTCATTGGGGCCTTTTCAAGCACATTTTCACCTGTCGCTCCCAGATGGTGAAAAAGGCTAATCCGAGTGGCGAGAGGACACAAGTGATCCAGATGTGCGGGGGTCTTGGGGTTCAAATGAGAGGCAAAAGTTCCTTTCCAGCCATGATCCTTCCCGATTCCATCCATGGATGGCAGTCGACTTGGTTTTACTGCAAAGACCAGCCGACTTCGGGGTAGTCGACTGGACTTCCTCCTTTTTCCATGGACCGAGTGGGGAAGCCCTCCCCTTTGAAGGTGATCCCGGAGGAGAAGGCACAAGTTAAGGTGCTGGTCAAACGAGTAGTTCAGCTTATCCGTGACGGGGTGACCGGTATGGATCTGTGAGGTCTTCCTCCGGCGACGCATTCAACCGCTTCAAGCTTGAGACCATCCGATGTGGATGTATTCGGGTACTGACGACACCACTCGGACCCACCCGGAGGAGGTCGATGAGACCACGTTGGAGGGGTGGCTGACGAGTATCACCGGAAACAAAGACAACCCCAGGGGAGCCAGGAGAATTCCTCCACTCGACCAGTCTTACGAACCAGACAAGGTCTAATTCTAAACTTCTGAGTGTAATTTAGATTTAATCGTGCAGCTGTTTATGCTTCGTCGACTGACTTTGTTCTGCCTGTTTTCTTCCAGGCCCTTATCGAAATGTACTCAATGCCCCACGGAGAGCAAGAGCAAGATCTGAAGGGGGAGGCAAGCGGAGGAGAAAATGGCGAGTGGCATTCTGATGGAGAGGGGAACAAGGAGAGCGACGACTCGAGTGATGAAGAAGAGGAGGTCGACTCACCTCCTCGCACGGAGAGGCGATCCAAGCTAGACGAAGACCGGGCGAGCGCCCGTGAAAAGGCGACCGCTCAAACTGGCAAGTCTTCAAAGCGTCGTCGGACGTCCTCTCCGGCACCGACTGAAAAAGCCTCAAAGCAGCCCAAGGTTGTAGTGCAAAAGCCTCGGAAGGCGTTGCCGAAGATTAAGATTGATATCCATGTTGCTTCTGCGTGAGTGTTCTTCTTTCGCATTCACTCGACACTCTGTGCCGTTTATTTTTCCTTTGATTTGACCAGATGAATCTTGAAACTGGCAGTGCTGCTACCTCTGGGACTTCAGCTTATAAGGATGAGGATGAGGCAATGGAAGATGCAGTCACCTCCAATCTGGGTACGATCTTCGTCATTCTGTCTTCATTTGGTCGATTGAACTTTAATACATACAATCGGGTGATGTAATTTTGGCGAATGATCTTTTAACAGCTCCCAACGTCATTGACCGCCCCGACGATGATGATGACGAGCCAGAGAGGCCTTTGACAAGGAGGAATAGGAAAACGTCTGCTGGCAAGACGCCACAGTCGATGCCGGTGGCGGAACTAGTCGTTCAGGACGCCGGTGACGCCAACCGGACTTCTGTTTCCTTCGCCATACCGCTGTCGAGTGCTCTACCTTCTGTGTCGACTGCCCAAGCTCCCGCTGATCCACCTTCAGTTTTTTCCACCCATCACGTCCCAGAGGAAGAAGTGAATGCTGCTAAAGAAGCTATACGCCAAGCAGGTATTATGATGGAGAAGATGAAGATGGTGCGGGATGCCAGCCAGGCTGCTTATGATGCCAGCTCGACTCTGCAAAGCAATATTCAGGTTAGCAGAACATCGACTGACTCTCTTGGCTTGTTCTGTTTAGGATATGCTACCTGAAAACTCTCTTTCCAAGGATCTTTGCATCTGTACACCCAGTGGGTGTTTCGATTTGTCACTGAAGAAATCCATACTTTGAGCTGAAATTTTTGTTATTGAATTTTTGGACTAGTGGGGGCACGCTGAGTGCACCCAGTGGGTGTAGTCCTCGGGACTATGGTGGACTGCGGGCAGTCGACTGTAGTCTTGAATTTTGAATTCCTTCACTCGGTCTGGTCTGGCCATGTCGAGTGTAAACTGAACCAGTGGGGGCACGCTAAGTGCACCCACTGGGTGTAGTCCCCGAGACCGTGGTCGACTGCTGGTAGTCGACTATGGTCTGCAGAGCTCGTTTGTTGTTGTCTCTTTCTTTTTTTGCACTCGCGCTGGAAAGGTCTTGTCGAGTGTAAACTGAACCAGTGGGGGCACGCTAAGTGCACCCATTGGTTGTAGTCCCCGAGACTATTGTTGGATGTTTGATTCGACAGTAGTCTTAGTATTTATTGTCTTTGTCCTTTTACCTCTCTGAGATAACCCATCTTTTGTCCAATCGACTGACCCGTTCCTTGATTGCAGAAATCTTGTGATCTTGGAGCTCGCTTTGCTGACTTGGAGAAATAGCAGATTCAACGCAACCTTGACCTGGAGTTGGCTAAGACAGAACTGCAGAAAGCCAAGGATGATGCCAATGGTAAGATAGATTTGTCGACTGGTTTGTCTTAGATCTGGATTTCATTCTGCTCTTTCTGAACCAAGCATCATTTCTTTTCAGAAAAACTGAACCAGGCTCTGGCAAAGAAGGATCAAGATCTGGCTGCTGCACAGAAGAAGGCTGATGACAAAACTGCTCTGGCTGAACAGAAGTTGACTTCAGTCGACAAATTGCAGGAAGAGAACTCCAAGATAAAATCTTCCCTGGATGAAGCCAACAAGGAAGTAATCCGCTTGAAGAAGGACAAGGTCAATCTGAACAAGAAGATGGAGAGCATTGCTCGCAGGAGGGATGATCTGGAAAGTTATCTGAGGAGCCTTGCCAAGAAGCTGTTCATCAAGCTTGAAGGTATATACTCTGTTCCGACTGGTTTATCTTCGTCGACTCGGCATACGAATATTGACTCATCCTCGGATTGTGCATGCAGAGTTTTGCCGAGACTTCGAGGAGGAGACCGGGTGAATTGAACCAAGCTTGGACCCCATCAACTCTCCCGTGAAAGATGAAGCTGCTATGAACCTGCTCCGACTGGAATCCCGCATCGACGGCGTTGTTGACTACTTGGCTCGACTGAAGGTTGCCACGTCGCAGATCCACACAACACTCTGGCCAAGGGCAACGCTCTAGAATGACCTTGAGTCTCTGATGACTCGACTTAACGAGATTCCCGGTCGAGTGCAGGAGTGGAAGAAGTCTTCTGCCCGGTGCGGTGCTGATGTGGCTCTGTCTTTGGTTCGTGTCCATTGCAAAGAAGCGCGATAAGATAAGCTGGCAGCGATCAAGGTCGCCAACACCAAGAAGCATGATTTCCGATCCTTTATGGAGACTTTCATTGCTGCCGCCACTCGGATCGCCGATGGCGTTGACCTGGACGAGTTCGTCGAGCCTGCCAGCCCTCCTCCTGCAGAGTGAACAAACTTTTTATGCTCCACCTTAAATTTGCCTCGGAATGCCGAGTGGTTTTTGTAACCGTTAAACTCTTTTGGGATGAATGTCCGAGTACTTTGATCTGCGGTCTGGAACTTTAGGATTTATCTGAACTTGGTTTATTTTCGAATATGCTTGCGTTTGCCTTCGAGTGGACTTTGTTCTTCACTCGGAATAATTTCCGTACTTGAGATGCAGCTTTGAGGTGGAGACTCCGGTCGACATGCACCTCGTCGTCCTTGCGGATAGAGATGGAGCACACATTCTATTTGTGGCGCAGCTCCGAAGGAGAAGGTTGCAGTCGACCTGCACCTCGTCGTCCTTGCGGATAGGGATGGAGCGCACATTATATTTGTGGTGCAGCTCCGAAGGAGAAGGTTACAGTCGACCTGCACCTCGTCATCCTTGTGGATAGGGATGGAGCGCACATTGTATTTGTGGCGCAGCTTCAAAGGAGAAGGTTGCAGTCGACCTGCACCTCGTCGTCCTTGCAGATTGGGATGGAGCGCACATTGTATTTGTGGCGCAGCTCCGAAGGAGAAGGTTGCAGTCGACCTGCACCTCGTCATCCTTGCGGATAGGGATGGAGCGCACATTGTATTTGTGGCGCAGCTTCAAAGGAGAAGGTTGCAGTCGACCTGCACCTCGTCGTCCTTGCAGATTGGGATGGAGCGCACATTGTATTTGTGGCGCAGCTCCGAAGGAGAAGGTTGCAGTCGACCTGCACCTCGTCGTCCTTGCGGATAGGGATGGAGCGCACATTGTATTTGTGGCGCAGCTCCCAAGGAGAAGGTTGCAGTCGACCTGCACCTCGTCGTCCTTGCGGATAGGGATGTGTTTCACACTTAGGCGAGTACTGGATTGCAGCTAAACCCCCAAGTGGGAGGGTTGCTCTCCAGTCGGTAGGATTTTTTAAACTTAGGCGAGTACTGGAATGCAGCTAAGCCCCCGAGTGGGAGGGTTGCTCTCCACTCGGTAGGATTTTTTAAACTTAGGCGAGTACTGGACTGCAGCTAAGCCCCTGAGTGGGAGGGTTGCTCTCCACTCGGTAAGATTTTTCAAACTTAGGCGAGTACTGGACTGCAGCTAAGCCCCCGAGTGGGAGGGTTGCTCTCCACTCGGTAGGATTTTTCAAAACTTAGGCGAGTACTTGGAGTGCAGCTAAGCCCCCGAGTGGGAGGGTTGCTCTCCACTCGGTAGGATTTTTCAAACATAGGCGAGTACTGGACTGTAGCTAAGCCCCCGAGTGGGAGGGTTGCTCTCCACTCGGTAGGATTTTTCAAAACTTAGGCGAGTACTGGACTGCAGCTAAGCCCCCAAGTGGGAGGGTTGCTCTCCACTTGGTAGGGTTTTTTAAACTTAGGCGAGTACTGGACTGCAGCTAAGCCCCCGAGTGGGAGGCTTGCTCACCACTCGATAGGATTTTTTAAACTTAGGAAAGTATTGGACTGCAGCTAAGCCCCCGAGTGGGAGGGTTGCTCTCCACTCGGTAGGATTTTTTAAACTTAGGCGAGTACTGGACTGCAGCTAAGCCCGCGAGTGGGAGGCTTGCTCACCACTTGATAGGATTTTTTAAACTTAGGCGAGTACTGGACTGCAGCTAAGCCCCCGAGTGGGAGGCTTGCTCACCACTCGGTAGGATTTTTTAAACTTAGGCGAGTACTGGACTGCAGCTAAGCCCCCGAGTGGAAGGCTTGCTCACCACTCGGTAGGATTTTCTAAACTTAGGCGAGTACTGGACTGCAGCTAAGCCCCTGAGTGGGAGGGTTGCTCTCCACTCGGTAGGATTTTTTAAACTTAGGCGAGTACTGGACTGCAGCTAAGCCCCCGAGTGGGAGGCTTGCTCACCACTCGGTAGGATTTTTCAAGCTTAGGCGAAACGGATTCCCAGCTAAGTTCCCGAGTGAGAGACTTGCTCACCACTCGGTAGGATTTTTCGAACTTAGGCGAAATGGATTCGCAGCTAAGTCACCCACTGGGGGATTTCAAACGTAAACAAAAGCAACAACAATCGTTAGGAAGATTATAAAACTATTGTCTTTGATAAAGAAACTACAAAGGTATTTCTTATTACATCTCATCCGAGTGAGTACTTAAGTATAAATGGGGCGGAGCAGATCCGCGTTCCAAGCTCGTGGCATGTCTTTTTGATGCTCGACATTGTAAAGATGGTATGCTCCATTGTGGAGAACTCTGGTGATAATGAAGGGGCCTTCCCAAGTAGGGGCGAGCTTGTGTGGCTTCTGTTGATCCACTCGAAGAACCAAGTCTCCCTCTTGAAAGGCTCGACCCCTCATGTTTCTGGCGTGGAATCGACGCAAGTCTTGCTGATAAATGGTCGACCGAATCAAGTCCATCTCTCTTTCCTCCTCTAAGAGATCGACTGAATCCTGCCGGGCCTGTTCTGCTTCCTCTTCAGAGAAGAGCTCGACTCGAGGTGCGTTGTGGAGCAGGTCACTTGGCAGAACAGCTTCGGCTCCATAGACCAAAAAGAAAGGAGTTCGTCCAGTCGACCGATTGGGAGTTGTCCTCAAACCCCAAAGTACTGATGGAAGTTCATCGATCCAGGCGCCTGCTGCGTGTTTGAGATCACGCATCAGTCGGGGTTTCAGTCCCTTGAGAATTAGGCCATTTGCTCTTTCTGCTTGTCCATTTGACTACGGGTGAGCGACTGAAGCATAGTCGACTCGTGTGCCTTGAGAAGCGCAGAAAGCTCTAAACTCATCAGAATCGAAGTTCGACCCGTTGTCAATGATGATGCTGTGTGGAACTCCATATCTGAATGTCAATTCTCTGATGAAACTGACAGTGGTGCTGGCTTCAAGATTCTTGATAGGTTTAGCTTCAATCCATTTAGTAAACTTGTCGACTGCTACAAGCACATGAGTGAAGCCGCTCCTACCAGTTCTCAGTGGTCCAACCATATCCAATCCCTAAACAACAAAGGGCCAGACGAGGGGAATGGTCTTCAGGGCTGATGCTGGCTTGTGAGACATATCAGAGTAAAACTGGCAGCCTTCACATCTGTCGACTATATCTTTCGCCATTTCATTTGCTCGTGGCCAATAAAATCCGGCTCGGTATGCTTTAGCCACAATGGCCCGAGAGGACGCATGGTGACCACAGGTCCCCGAGTGGATGTCGTTGAGGAACATTCGACCTTCTTCTAGCGTTATGCATTTCTGACTGACTCCAGTTACGCTTTCTCTGAATAGTTGTCCTCTTATCATAGTAAAGGCTTTGGATCGACGGACGATCTGTCGAGCCTCTTTGAGGGAGTCCTGGATTAGGGGGTGTCCGGATAGCCGGACTATACCTTCGGTCGGACTCCTGGACTATGAAGATACAAGATCGAAGACTTCATCCCGTGTCCGGAAGGGACTTTCCTTGGCGTGGAAGGCAAGTTTGGCGATACGGATATGTAGATCTCCTACCATTGTAACCGACTCTGTGTAACCCTAGCCCTCTCCAGTGTCTATATAAACCAGAGGGTTTTAGTCCGTAGGAGACAACAACAATCATACCATAGGCTAGCTTCTAGGGTTTAGCCTCCTTGATCTCGTGGTAGATCTACTCTTGTACTACCCACATCATCAATATTAATCAAGCAGGAGTAGGGTTTTACCTCCATCGAGAGGGCCCGAACCTGGGTAAAAACATCGTGTCCCTTGTCTCCTGTTACCATCCGCCTAGACGCACAGTTCAGGACCCCCTACCCGAGATCCGCCGGTTTTGACACCGACATTGGTGCTTTCATTGAGAGTTCCTCTGTGTCGTCACTTTTAGGCCCGATGGCTCCTCCAATCATCAACAGCGATGCGGTCCAGGGTGAGACTTTTCTCCCTGGACAGATTTTCGTATTCGGCGGCTTTGCACTGCGGGCCAATTCGCTTGGCCATCTGGAGTAGATTGAAAGCTACGCCCCTGGCCATCAGGTCAGATTTGGAAGTTTAAACTACACGGCGGACGTCCGCGGAGACTTGATCTTCGACGGATCTGAGCCACAGCCGAGCGCGCCGCACTATCACGATGGGCATGATCTAGCTCTGCCGCCGAACAGTGCCCTGGAGGCCGCACCTGTGTCCGCTCCGACCCTTAGCTCGGAGCCGACCACACCAATCGAGGATGGGTGGTTAGACACCGCCTCGGGGGCTGCAATCTCTACGGCGATCGAGCCGAACACCATCCTTGTCCTCTACGAAGCCTGTGACTCCGAGGTGCCGGACTCCTCTCCGGACTACGAGCCCTCTGCGCCCCTACCAATCGAATCCGATTGGGCGCCGATCATGGAATTCACCGCCGCAGACATCTTTCAGCACTCGCCCTTCGGCGACATTCTGAATTCACTCAGGTCTCTCTCTTTGTCAGGAGAGTCCTGGCTGGACTATGACCGGCGGGATTGGGATGTGGACGACAAAGAAATTCGATGCCCACCCACCACCCACTTCATAGCCACTGTCGATAATTTAAACGACGTGCTCGACTTTGACTCCGAAGACATCGATGGTATGGACGACGATGTAGGAGACGAACATGAAACAATGCCTATAAGGCACTGGACTGCCACCTCATCTCATGATGTATACATGGTGGACACACCCAAAGGAAGTGACGATGAGGAACACAGGGATGCAACGAGGGATTGTTCACTCGAAAAGCAATCAAAGCAGCGACGTAAGCGCCACTCCAAGCCCCGCCTCGACAAAGACAGCAGCCATACAGACCCAGCCACAGAGCAAGACGAGCCGGCGGACGACGAACATGCCTTCGAGCAACCGTCCGAACAGGGCAACTTGGATAAACAAACCGAACAACCCGTCCCCGGCGAAAACAACAGTCTGGACGACCTTACGCCGGATAAGCTCATGGAGCAGAAGAACCTCCACAAAAGGCTCGTCGCCACTGCGTGTAGCCTGAAAAAGCAGAAGCGGAAGCTCAAAACTGCGGAAGATGCACTCAGAATCAGATGGAGCAAAGTACTCAACACCGCAGACAAATATGGCGGAAGGCCTTAGAGCCCCTGCAGTCAAAAAATAAGAAAGCCACCCGGTCGGATAGACGACCCCATGGCCAGCATGGAGCGGCAAGTGGAGCCACACACAAGCCGGCACGCAATCCACTCAAGGATTCGCATCAAAAAGATGGCCCAGCCAGATCTATCTATGGGCCAAGAAAGCAAGCTCTAGTAAGCAATGCAACACAACAAATATTCGAACATCACGGCACACCCAAATACAGGGGTGCCGCACACCCCCTATGTTTCACCGATGAGGTTCTGGACCATGAATTTCCAGCGGGATTCAAGCCCGTAAACATAGAGGCGTACGACGGGACAACAGACCCTGGAGTCTGGATTGAGGATTATATCCTCCACATACACATGGCCAGAGGAGATGACCTCCACGCCATAAAATACTTACCCCTCAAGCTTAAAGGGCCAGCTCGGCATTGGCTCAAAAGCCTTCCCGAAAACACCATTGGAAGTTGGGAAGAGCTAGAGGATGCTTTCCGGGCAAATTTTCAAGGGACCTATGTCCGCCCTCCGGATGCAGATGATCTAAGTCATATAACTCAACAGCCCGGAGAGTCAGCCCAAAAATTCTGGAACAGATTTCTTACTAAAAAGAATCAGATAGTCGACTGTCCGGACGCCGAAGCCCTAGCAGCTTTTAAGCATAGCGTTCGAGACGAATGGCTCGCCAGACACCTCGGCCGAGAAAAGCCAAGAACAATGGCCGCATTAACAAGCCTCATGACCCGCTTTTGCGCAAGAGAGGACAGCTGGTTGGCAAGATGTAGCACCAGCAACCCAAGTACATCTGAAGTTAGAGATGGAAACGGAAAACCCCAACGCAGCAAGGACCAGCGCTGGAATAAGGGAAACAACCCAAAGATCACGGTAGTTAACGCCAAATTCAAAAGCTCGCGGCAGAGTCAGAGAAAGCCGCCCCTCAAGGACAACAGGGACGAGCTATCCAACCTAAACAAAATCTTGGACAAGATATGTCAAATACACAGTACTCCCGGGAAGCCTGCAAACCATACCCACAGAGATTGTTGGGTCTTCAAGCAATCCGGCAAACTCAACACCGAACACAAGGGGATCGACACACCAAGTGAGGACGATGACGAACCCCACAAGCAGGGCACCAGGAAACAAAAGAATTTCCCACAAGAAGTCAAAACAGTAAACTTACTTCACGTGACGAAACGAGTGGCGCCCATAGAGATACGCGCCATACGGCCTATCCCAAAGGAGTCTCGCCGATGGTTGTTAAAACCGATCACCTTCGACCATCAGGATTACTCTAGAAGTATCCAGAACGCAGGCTTGACTGCCTTGGTATTAGATCCAATAGTCGGCGGACTCCACTTTACACATGTCCTGATGGACGGCGGCAGTAGTCTAAACCTGTTATATCAGGACACAATCCGCAACATGGGGATAGACCCAACAAAAATTCGCCATAGCAACACTTCCTTTCAAGGAGTAACGCCAGGCCCGGATGCCCACTCCATGGGCTCTCTCCAGCTAGAAGTTATGTTCGGCTCCTCCGACAACTTCTGTCGCGAAACCTTTCATATCGCCCCATTTTCAAGTAGCTATCAAGCACTACTGGGACGCGAAGCTTTCGCCCGCTTTAACGCAATACTGCATTATGCATCTCTTACGCTTAAGATGCCCGGTCCACGAGGCATCATCTCATTAAAGGGAAAACATTGAGTGTGCCTCCCACGCGGGAGACTGTGCGGCTGCCTTGACAGCCCCACAATAAAACGGCTTCACCAGCCAAAACACCTAAACAGGTCGTTAAGACCACGAACACGGCTAGATGAGTCCGGCATAAACATACAATTGATAAAGGTTTAATAGCCGTATACCCCTGTACTAGGGGCTCCGTGCATATAAAACAAGAGACAATAAAGCTCACTTTTACTCATTTCGAATTATACTTTGTTTATTTAGTACAACTTACGTTCAGCACGACCTTTCTTCAACTAAGTTCCTCTCTTTTACAGATGAACACCGTGTTGCGCCTGTCCAGGATACGGCACAACGGAGACACAGGCGCAGACGTGCAGCAGGGAGCCGTTCCAAGGATTCTTTTCAGATTAAGACCCTGCGCAAACCTTTTTTACTGTCTCTTGTTGATACACATCCCCTGGTTTCTTGGTATAACCGAGGAGGAGGCTGGCGTTTTGGCATGTGGCCACGTCAGAATTTTGCGCGTACCTGGACACTATGGGCTTATTACTAAGGGCGTTGTCCCGCCCGCCCTCATAAAGACCGAATACCTTAGGGAGTGTTCGGCATCGCGAGTTTGGCCTTATATGCATCAGCTTCGAATCATGTCTTTGATCAAATGTTGGGTTTGCCCAGGTCCTGTGTCTTGCTGCCTTACGTTCCGCTCTATCGGCTAAGGCGGCACCAGGAGAACTACTGTGATTGTGCCCCGGTTCGGCCAGGCGAGCACCTCAGTAGGGAAAGCTGAAAATTGACTGTCATGATATAGCGTGAGACTGGTCAACCACTCGATGACCTACCGGAGTCTTTAGGATTCCTCCGCATTATCGAAGGGTCGTTTCCCGGCCAGGCACATACGCACCCCGAGTTCAGGCGAGCGCAGGCGCCACCAGGGGCTATATAGTAGCCCCCTTGTCAAGCTCCTATGGCTAAGTGAAAGTGATAAAGCATTATAGTCCGATTGCCTAGTTCGCTGCGCTATCACCTCCTTTGTAGGACCAAGACATTGGATCAAGTGTGAAAATGCGCCTTCTGCGAACACCCCCGCATTATTTGCGTGGGGGCTGAAGCCGACGACTGCCATCTTTCAGATTATATATATATATCTCAAACGGCCGCACAGGAGGTATTACAATACTTGCAGGCACAAGTATAAAAAGCTTCTACAATTTATCAAAACATGGTTTTACAATAATATATGCTATTCGAACATAGTATCCTTCGAGCATTGCGTCTCTATTAAACGAGCGCCTTGCAGAACTTCCTGAAAATAGTGCTCGGCAGGTACTCGGCTTTCCTCCGAGTCTTGGGATGCAACAACGGTGGTCTCCATCTCCGCCCAGTATGTCTTGACAAGGGCAAGAGCCATCCGCGCACCCTCTATGCACACTGACCTCTTCATCGCATTACTATGCGGCACCGCACCAAGGAACTACTGCACCAAGTTGAAATAACTTTTCGGCTCTGGCCTCTCCAGCCATAGATGACTCATGACATACTTCATGGCGAGTCCGGACAACCTATTTAGCTCGGCCCATTCGGCCAAACGATCGGCTAATGACAGTGGACGCTTTGGATTGTGGAACTGCGACCAGAAGAGCTTTTCCACTTCGCGATCTTCTCGATCTCGAAAGTGTTCGGCCGCATCTGCAGCACTCGCTACCAAATCCAGATAGGTGTCCGCCGTACTCCACATCCGGTCTAACGGAGCATGTTTAGGATCACAGAACTTCCTCCGCGGCATAAAGGGCTTTCCAGCCGCGATATCTCTGGCCTGACGTAGCTCCTCCTTCATAGCTCTCATCGTAGAGCGAGCATCCTTGGCATCCGCAACGGCCTTCTTCAAGTCCGTCTGTTCCGCCCGATCTTCTTTTTCAAGAAGCTTGCAACGGTCAGCAGCGCTCTTCAGCTTCACGGCCATATCGGCCATTTCCTTCTTGCTTCGGCAGTGAGCAGCCTGTTCGGCTTTCAGCTCTTCAATTGCCTTTCCGGCAGCCGCATCACTTTTCCTGGCTTGCTCCTTGGCTCGGGCAAGTTCCGCCCGAAGATTCTCCATGGCAGTGCACCATCTGCATCAAGCGCACACATTGTAAGATAATGGCATCAAGCTCCTCTTACCAGGTGCCGCCGGAGGAATTACATACCTTGTGCCTCGTCAAGCCACTTGTTGACAAGCGCGATGTCGGCATCCGCCACGTCAAGTTGCCTCTTTAGCTCGGCAAATTCATTAGTCCGGCTGGCCACCGGACACTTCGCCACCTATGTATGAGGGCGGCAGATTAGACCTGGGATTATGATCCTCTACGCGCCGTCAATTTTGACAACGCACAGAGTCTCAGGGGCTACTATCTACACAAGGCACATCTTATTTATGCGCAACTGTCAAAAAGGGTACATTATTTCACGTACCTCAAAACCTGTCAGTAAACTCCGGACGGCCTCGTGCAATCCGCTCTCCGCGGATGAAATCCTTTCAATCACCGTGCCCATCAATGCACGGTGCTCCTATGAGATAGATGCTCGCCCTAGCAGATCCTTCAGTTCCCCCGACCGTGCACCGGACGGTGCCGGACTCGTCCTATGGCCCTTTTTGAAGGCCGGACGTGGAGGGCTTTGGGGGGCCATATGACTACCTTCCGGCCCTGCCAGATTCGGAGAAACCCTCCGCGATGATACCTCAGGGTCGCCTGCCTCGCAAGGCGGTACGACAGGGGGAGGCGTTCCGCTCTCCATCATCCCCGGAAGAAGATCCCCCGAAGACGAGCTCTGCTGAGAAGGGCTGAGGTCCGAGCTACAAGGTAAATTTTCGGTTACTTTTCTCAGATATAAAGCAAGGATAACTCTCATTTCTTAAAAAGAAAACTCCTCTCTACTTACGGCTCAGTGGAGGGATGATTCCCTTGAGGGCATAATTCGGCCGAAGTATCCCCCAGCGCAGGACCCTCTGACGAAGATTTCTTCCCCCGCTTTGAGGCCATGGTCTCCACGTCTTCAGAGGCGGTCCTCTTCTTCCCCTGAGGAGAGGAATTTTCGATTCCTCCCTTCCGAATAGCCTCCTTCAAAGAGGCGGTGGCTCCTTTGTCCCCTCCCTCGCTTTCCTCCGAAGACACGACCTCCAACATCCTGACTAGCACGGGATCCGGCGTGGTCTCAGGGAGGGGGGCCGGACACCTGATTAGCTTTGCTTTCGCTATCCACTCCTGCATAAAGGACAACTCTTTAAGGGCAATTTTATGATAAATATACGGATGGTGAGTCCGGGCACAAGGCTACTTACTTGAGTATCCGGGCGATTGCAGCTCAGACCTACGTCCTCGGTCAAGTCCGGACACGTTGCTTGTGATCCGAAGAACAATTTGTACATCTCCACGGGCGTCGCGCCCATAAAATGTTGGAGAGCTCGCGGTCCCTCCGGATTGAACTCCCACAGGCGAAGGGGGCGACGTTTGCCGGGTAGGGTTCGACGGATCAACATGACCTGCGTCGCCACGACCAGGATGATGTCTCTTTCTAAGAGATCTTGGATGTGGCCCTGCAACAAGGGCACGTCCTTGGACGGCCCCCAGTCCAGTCCTTTATTGACCCATGACGCTAGCTGTGGTGGGGGACCCGAGCGAAAGGCAGGTGGCGCCACCCACTTGGTGCCCCTAGGAGCGGTGATATAAAACCACTCTCGTTGCCATAAGCTGGACTCCTCTTGAAAAGAGCCCTCGGGCCATGGAGCATCAGCACTTTTGCTTATAATAGCACCTCCGCACTCCGCGTGCCGTCCCTCGATCATCTTCGGCTCTACTTTGAAGGTCTTGAGCCATAGTCCGAAGTGAGGAGTAATACGGAGGAAGGCTTCACACACGACGATGAATGAGGAAATATGGAGGATGGACTCCGGAGCTAAGTCAGGAAATTCCAGCCCATAATAAAACATGAGCCTCCTCACGAAGGGAACCGTCGGGAAGCCTAGCCCCCGAAGGAAGTGAGACCTGAACACCACGCTCTCACCAGGCTTGGGAGTGGGAATGACCTGCCCTTGAGCAGGCAGCCTATGCGAGATTTCGCCGGTCAAGAACCTGGCCTCTCTCAACTTTAGCACGTCCTCCTCCGTGATGGAGGAGGGCAACCATCGGCCTCGAAGGTCGGAACCAGACATTGCCGGAGGTCCGAAGCGCCTGAAATCTGGAGCCTTGGGTGTTGGAACTCGAGGCGAAGGGCAAACTCGTTTGAGATTGAAAGAAAGGAGTAAGGCCTTGGTCTATTTATAAGAGGTTGAATACCAAGGGCCCTCCCTGTAACCGTTTGGGACTCGCCTTTGATCGAGAACATACCAACGGGCATGACTGGGTTACCCACGTCCGTATTGATGAGAATCTCGTAAATAAAAGGGACATGATCTTTGCTTTGAAAGGACGTGCCAAGGAAACCGCCTCGCAAAACGCGCTGAGGTGGGACAGTAAAAACGATTCGAATAAAGGCTTGGTCGTGGTGTGATGTCATGCCATGGAATACGTCAGCAGATTAGATTTGTGTAAATACTATTCTCTCTGTGGCAATATGTGGAAATTATTTTGCAGAGCCGGACACTCTCCTTGTGTTCAAAATCTTCTATGAAGTACTTGGAGGAGGAACCCACCTTGCAATGCCGAAGACAATCTGCGCGCCGGACTCGTCGTCATTGAAGCCTGGTTCAGGGGCTACTGAGGGAGTCCTGGATTAGGGGGTGTCCGGATAGCCGGACTATACCTTCGGCCGGACTCCTGGACTATGAAGATACAAGATCGAAGACTTCGTCCCGTGTCCGGAAGGGACTTTCCTTGGCGTGGAAGGCAAGCTTGGCGATACGGATATGTAGATCTCCTACCATTGTAGCCGACTCTGTGTAACCCTAGCCCTCTCCGGTGTCTATATAAACCGGAGGGTTTTAGTCCATAGGAGACAACAACAATCATACCATAGGCTAGCTTCTAGGGTTTAGCCTCCTTGATCTCGTGGTAGATCCACTCTTGTACTACCCATATCATCAATATTAATCAAGCAGGAGTAGGGTTTTACCTCCATCGAGAGGGCCCAAACCTGGGTAAAAACATCGTGTCCCTTGTCTCCTGTTACCATCCGCCTAGATGCACAGTTCGGGACCCCCTACCCGAGATCCGCCGGTTTTGACACCGACACTCTTCTTCATCCTATGGGAGTTCCTTCCTAAGGATGTACGCAATGTATGGCACTGTCCAGTCGGGAGTGATGACCAGAACCTCCATGATTAGGTTAACCACGGCTGGGACCTCGACTTCAGTCGGATCTGTGGCGCTCTTAGGCTGCGGGGGCTCTTCAGTGAAAGGATCTTCCTGAACTGACGGTGTGTGAATGTGTTCCAAAAACACATTGCTGGGAATGGCTTCTCTCTTGGAACCTATCTTTGCCAAATCATCGGCTGCTTGATTTTTCAGTCGGGGTATATGATGGAGTTCTAACCCCTCAAACTTCTTTTCCAACTTCCTCACCGCATTACAGTAACCAGTCATAGCTGGGCTTCTAACGTCCCATTCTTTCATCACTTGATTGACCACCAAATCTCAGTTCAAAGAGCTTTGTAATCTTCAACCAGTTCTGTGCTTCAATATAATTTCCCGGAGTAAGCGCTATAGCTTGTTTCCAATATTCAGTAGCTCAACGGACGCCGAGTGAAATGGCCATACGTAACCCATATAAGAGTGCTTCATATTCTGCTTTGTTATTGGAGGAATCAAAGTGAATCTGGAGGACGTATCTGAGCTTCTCTCCTCGGGGGGATACCAGTACCACCCCAGCACCAGAACCATTCCGCATCTTGGAACCATCGAAGAACATGGTCCAGTGCTCCAAGTGAACTTGGGTCGGCAGTTGCTGTTCGATCCACTCGGCGAGGAAATCTGCTATTGCTTGGGACTTGATAGCTTTCTTTGCCTCAAACTTGATATCCAAGGGAAGGAGTTCAATCACCCATTTTGCCACTCGACCAGTTGCATCTCTGTTGTGCAGAATGTCCGATAATGGAGTGTCGCTGACGACTGTAATAGAGTGATCAGAGAAATAGTGTGCAACCTTCTTCGTGGTCATGTAAATCCCATAAACAAGCTTCTGATAGTGTGGATATCTCTGCTTTGACGGAGTCAGAACTTCAGAAACATAATAAACCGGGCGCTGAACTTTATAGGCTTTTCCCTCTTCTTCCCGCTCGACCGTAAGTACTGTACTGACGACTTGTCCAGTGGCTGCTATATAAAGCAGTAAAGGCTCTTTGCTGATTGGGGCAGCAAGCACCGGCTGGGTGGAAAGCAGGGCTTTTAGCTCTGCAAATGCTGCATCAGCTTCAGGAGTCCACTCGAACTTATCTGACTTTTTCATCAGCCGGTAGAGAGGCAGTGCCTTCTCACCGAGTCGAGAAATGAATCGACTTAGGGCGGCCAAACAACCAGTAAGCTTCTGGACATCATGCACACGCATAGGGCGTTTCATCCGGAGTATGGCACCGACTTTCTCGGGGTTAGCGTCGATCGCTCGTTCAGAAACGAGAAAACCGAGTAATTTTCCTCCTGGAACTTCGAACATGCACTTCGATGGATTAAGCTTGAGTATTCTATAGTCTCACCTAAATAGCTTGGCGTAATCATGGTCATAGCTGTTTCCTGTGTGAAATTGTTATCCGCTCACAATTCCACACAACATACGAGCCGGAAACACTTCTGAATCATCCGCATGAATGTGACTCCAATATTCTTCAGGCCGAATGGCATAGTGACATAACAGAAGCACCCGAATGGGGTGATGAAAGCTGTTTTAATCTCATCGGGTCCATACAGACGGATCTGATGATACCCGGAATAAGCGTCCAAAAAGGACAAACGCTCACACCCCGCAGTCGAATCAACTATTTGATCGATGCGAGGGAGAGGGAATTGATCCTTCGGGCAGGCCCGATTGATATGCATGAAGTCAATGCACATGCGAAGTGAGTCATCCTTCTTAGGGACCATGACAACATTAGCTAACCACTCATAGTGGTAAATCTCTCGAATAAACTCAGCTGCCAGGAGCCGAGCCACTTCTTCACCGATTGCTTTTCTCTTCTATACGGCGGACCGTCGAAGATGTTCTTTGACCGGTTTCACTTTTGGGTCGACTCGCAAACAATGCTCAGCCAGTCCCTGGGAACACCTGGCATGTCAGAGGGTTTCCATGCAAAGATGTCAAAGTTCTCATGGAGGAACTGGGTGAGCACTTCTTCCTATTTGGAGTCGAGTGTTGTTGAAATATGAGTCGGAGCAGCATTGGGATCAGTCGGGTGAATATGAATCGGTTTCATTTCACCGGACAACTGAAATGTTGAATCTGTGGCAGGCTTCTTAGCTCGCAGCAAATCACTCGGATCTGCATTTTTCTGATACTCCTGCAATTCCACGACTGCCATCTGCGCATCAGCGATCTTCGAGCCCTTCTGGAAGCACTCTTCTGCCTTCTTTCTGTTGCCACTGATAGTGATCACACCCTTAGGACCAGGCATCTTCAACTTGAGGTACATATAGCATGGTCCAGCCATAAAACGTGCATAAGCTGGCCTGCCCAGAATAGTGTGATAAGCACTCTGGAAATCCACAACTTCAAATGTCAACTTTTCTTTGCGGTAATTCTTGGAATCACCGAAAACCACGTCAAGAGCAATCTGGCCGAGTGATTCAGCCTTCTTGCCTGGAATGACTCCATGGAAACTCATATTGCTTTCACTGAGTCTGGACATCGGAATGCCCATCCCATTCAGCGTCTCTGCATACAGAATATTCAGGCCACTGCCACCATCCATCAGAACTTTAGTCAATCGAGTACCTTCGACAACTGGATCGACCACCAATGCTTGCCTCCCAGGGGTGGCTATGTGCGTCGGGTGATCGGACTGGTCGAATGTGATAGCAGTCTGAGACCATTTCAAATAACTGGGTGTCGCCGGAGCGGCCATGTTCACTTCTCTGCTGATGACTTTCAGTCGACTCTTGCTCTCAACATCAAAAAAAATCATCAGAGTGGAGTTGACGTGAGGGTAACCATCATCGCTTTCCTCCTTGTCCTCAACTTTGTCTGACTCCTTTTCCTTCTCTTTGGGTTGTTTCTCTCGGAACTGCTCGATTAGGAGCCGACACTGCCGAGTGGTATGCTTCGGGTAAATGATTTTACCCTCTTCATCTTTCTTTGTGTGGATGTGGCATGGCAAATCCAGCACATCATTTCCATCTTGGTCTTTATTTTCTTAGGGTTCCATGGCCCTTTGGGCTTCCCTTTGGATTTTCCCTGATGAGGGAGTCCTGGATTAGGGGGTGTCCGGATAGCCAGACTATAACCTTTGGCTGGACTCCTGGACTATGAAAATACAAGATTGAAGACTTCGTCCCGTGTCCGGATGGGACTTTCCTTGGCGTGGAAGGTAAGCTTGGCGATACGGATATGTAGATCTCCTCCCATTGTAACCGACTCTGTGTAACCCTAGCCCTCTTCGGTGTCTATATAAACCGGAGGGTTTTAGTCCGTAGGACAGAACAACAATCATACCATAGGCTAGCTTCTAGGGTTTAGCCTCCTTGATCTTGTGGTAGATCTACTCTTGTACTACCCATATCATCAATATTAATCAAGCAGGAGTAGGGTTTTACCTCCATCGAGAGGGCCCGAACCTGGGTAAAAACATCGTGTCCCTTGTCTCCTGTTACCATCCGCCTAGACGCATAGTTCGGGACCCCATACCCAAGATCCGCCGGTTTTGACACCGACATTGGTGCTTTCATTGAGAGTTCCTCTGTGCCGTCATCTTTAGGCCCGATGGCTCCTCTGGTCATCAACAATGATGCGGTCCAGGGTGAGACCTTCCTCCTCGGACAGATCTTCGTATTCGGCGGCCTTGCACTACGGGCCAATTTGCTTGGCCATCTGGAGCAGATCGAAAGCTACGCCCCTGGCCATCAGGTCAGATTTGGAAGTCTGAACTACACAGCCGACATCCGCGGAGACTTGATCTTCAACGGATTCGAGCCACAGCCGAGCGCACCACACCATCACGATGGGCATGATTTAGCTCTGCCGCCGAACAGTGCCCTGGAGGCCGCACCCGTATCCGCTCCGACCCTTAGCTCAGAGCCAACTGTGCCAATCGAGGACGGGTGGCTGGACACCGCCTCGGGGGCTGCAATCCCTACGGCGATCGAGCCGAACACCAGCCCAATCCTCCGCGAAGCCTGTGACTCCAAGGTGCCGGACTCCTCTCCGGACTCCGAGCCCTCCGTGCCCCTGCCAATTGAATCCGATTGGGCGCCGATCATGGAGTTCACCGCCGCAGACATCTTTCAGCACTCGCCCTTCGGCGACATCCTGAATTCACTAAGGTCGCTCTCTTTGTCAGGAGAGTCTTGGCCGGATTATGACCGGCAGGATTGGGATGCGGACGACGAAGAAATTCGACGCCCACCCACCACCCACTTCATAGCCACTTTCGATGATTTAACCGACATGCTCGACTTCGACTCCGAAGACATCGATGGTATGGACGCCGATGCAGGAGACGACCGTGAACCAGCGCCTATAGGGCACTGGAAAGCCACCTCGTCGTATGACATATACATGGTGGACACCCCCAAAGAAGGCAATGGCGATGGAACAGTGAAGGATGACCCCTCCAAGAAGCAACCTAAGCGCCGGCGTCAGCGGCGCCGCTCTAAATCCCGCCAAAGCAAAAACGGTGATTCCGGCACAGGAGATTATAACACCCCGGACAGTGCCGAAGACAACCCCCTCTAGCAAGATTCAGCATAGGAGGATGGAGAAGCCAGCCCTCATGAGAGAGCGGCAGACAGAGAGGTAGAGGATGATAATTACATGCCTCCCTCCGAAGACGAGGCAAGCCTCGACGACGACGAATTTGTCATGCCTAAGGATCCCGTCGAACAAGAGCATTTTAAGCGCAGGCTTATGGCCACGGCGAGAAGCCTTAAGAAAAAGAAGCAACAGCTTAGAGCTGATCAAGACTTGCTAGCCGACAGATGGACTGAATTCCTTGCGGCCGAGGAATACGAACTCGAACGCCCCTCCAAGAGCTACCCAAAGCGCAGGTTGTTGCCCCGATTAGAGGAGGAAGCACCTAAACCTACATCACCAGTGCATGACGCGGCCAATCGACCACCTCGTGGCCGCGACAGAGAGGCCTCTCGGCCCTCCACTCAAGCCGCACCCCGGCGTCGCTCCAAAAATACCAAGGCACGGGGAAATGCGCCAGACCTGCGAGATATATTGGAGGATAAGGCAAGGCAAACAAGATCGATCTACGGATCGCGCGGGCACCCCACGACACAAGAAGATAACCGTCACACCGAATACACTAAATCCGGCCGGGCCGAACATAGCAGACAAAGCTCATTTGAGCTACGTCGTGATATAGCCCAGTACAGAGGCGCCGCACACCCACTATGATTCACAGATGAAGTAATGGATCATCAAATCCCAGAGGGTTTCAAACCCGTAAACATTGAATCATACGATGGCACAACGGATCCTGCGGTATGGATTGAGGATTATCTCCTTCATATCCACATGGCCCGTGGCGATGATCTACACGCCATCAAATACCTCCCACTCAAGCTTAAAGGACCAGCTCGGCTTTGGCTTAACAGCTTGCCAGCAGAATCAATTGGTTGTTGGGAGGACCTGGAAGCCGCATTCCTCGACAATTTCCAGGGCACCTATGTGCGACCACCAGACGCCGATGACCTGAGCCACATAATTCAGCAGCCAGAAGAATCTGCCAGACAATTCTGGACACGGTTCCTAACCAAGAAAAATAAAATCATCGACTGTCCGGACACAGAGGCCCTAGAAGCCTTCAAGCATAACATCCGTGACAAGTGGCTTGCCCGGCACCTAGGACAGGAAAAGCCAAAATCTATGGCAGCCCTCACGACACTCATGACCCGCTTTTGCGTGGGAGAAGACAGTTGGCTGGCTCGTAGCAATAACATGACCAAGAGCCCTGGTAATTCGGATACCAAGGACAGCAATGGCAGGTCGTGTCGCAACAAGCACAAGCGCCGCATTAACAGCGACAATGCTGAGGATACGGCAGTCAATGCCGGATTCACAGGCTCTAAACCCGGTCAGCGGAAAAAGCCATTCAAAATAAACACTCTGGGCCCGTCCAGTTTGGACCGTATACTCGATCGCTCGTGCCAGATACATGGCACCCCCGAAAAACCAGCCAATCACACCAATAGAGATTGTTGGGTGTTCAAGCAGGCCGGCAAGTTAAATGCCGAAAACAGAGACAAGGGGCTACATAGCGACGACGAGGAGGAGCCCCGGCCGCTGAACAATAGTGGACAGAAGGGCTTCCCCCCACAAGTGCGGACGGTGAACATGATATACGCAACCCACATCCCCAAAAGGGAGCGGAAGCATGCACTTAGGGACGTATATGCGTTGGAGCCAATCGCCCCAAAGTTCAACCCATGGTCCTCCTGCCTGATCACTTTTGATCGAAGGGACCACCCCACTAGCATCCGCCATGGCGGATTCGCCGCATTGGTTCTAGACCCAATCATTGACGGATTTCACCTCACTAGAGTCCTTATGGACGGCGGCAACAGCCTGAACCTGCTTTATCAGGATACAGTGCGGAAAATGGGCATAGATCCCTCAAGGATTAAACCCACTAAAACGACCTTTAAAGGCGTCATACCAGGTGTAGAGGCCAACTGTACAGGCTCAGTTACACTTGAGGTGGTCTTCGGATCCCCGGATAATGTCTGAAGCGAGGAGTTAATCTTTGACATAGTCCCTTTCCGCAGTGGCTATCACGCACTGCTCGGACGAACCGCATTTGCAAAGTTCAATGCGGTGCCGCACTACACATACCTCAAGCTCAAGATGCCAGGCCCTCGAGGAGTCATTACGGTCAATGGAAACACCGAACGCTCTCTCCGAACGGAGGAGCATACGGCGGCCCTCGCAGCGGAAGTGCAAAGCAGCCTCTCAAGGCAATTCTCCAGTCCGGCCATTAAACGTCCGGACACCGTCAGGCGCGCCCGGAGTAACCTACAACAAGACCGCCTGGCACATTCCAAGCAAGCATATCAATGCGGCCCCAACCCCAGCCCTCGCGAAACGGAAAAATCAATGCTACGCGTACATAATTACGCTCTGAAAATACCATGGGCACAGGGGAAGGGGCACCATCATGGCACGCCCGAAACGCGGCTTAACCGCACTAGGGGCTGCCGATTTTATCATTTTTTCTTACTTTCAGGACTCCACTCTCCGGAGGACCGGGTCGGCAGTACAATTGCCGCACAAACGATACAACAACCAGGGAAGCAGAAGGCTACGCCGCACTATGGAACTCCCAGGTGTTCTCTATAACGAGCAGTATACCTGTTTCACATACCATTCCGCAGCCTGCCCCTGGAGGGGACATGTTAAATAGTCCCATTTCATGCTTACCGCACTATTTATATCATTCTGCTTTTGCAGCAGCCGTTTAAAATAAACAATGCTTAGCTTCAGCTTATTATTGCATTCTCTATTTATTCCTTTTTTCAATATATATGTTCAGTCATGACATTTAGCACCCGTACACTTTGGTACGGCCAATACGCCAGGGGCTCAAGCACCCCATAATACGGCATGAGAAGTCCGAACACTTTCACAAGTGTGGCCCTCCGAACTTATAGCATTATATGCATCAGCTCCGAATCATGTCTTTGGTCAATAGTTGGGTTTGCCCGGCTCCCATGTTTTGGTACCTTACGTTCCGCTATATCGGCTAAGGTAGCGCTGGGAGAACTACTGCAATTGTGCCCCAGTTGAGCTGGGCTAAGCACCTCAGTAGAGAAGGCTAAAACTGACTATCATGATAGGGCGAGAGCTGGTCGCTGTTCGAGAGGTTTCGAGTCCCTAAAGACTTATGCCGCTTAGAGCGAGGAGTCGGCTTTGTCCGGCCTAGGCGTGTATAGCGCCCCGAACTCGGTCTTCTGAACACTAGGGGCTTCGCTGAAATTTAAAATTATAGAATCCTATGGCTAAGTGAGAGTGATAACGCATTATAGTCTGATTGCCTTGTTCGTTGTGCTGAGCACCTCCCTCGAAGGACCCAAGAATGGGAAAAAGAGTGCTCAGGTTTATCCCGAACACCCCAGCACTCGTGGCATGGGGGCAGAAGCCGACGAATCGCCATCTCTTAGATTTTATAAACGGCCGCACAGAAGGTAATATTTTAAATTAAAACAAGCGTTGCATAGCGCATATGAACAAGTTTTCAGCGTACAGGATAACACGAGCAAGTTTACTCAAATATTACATCCATGGGACATTCATTCGCCACAAGGCGGGCACCCTTCAGGATGCCCTCATAGTACATCTCGGGGCGGCGATGCTCCTTGCCCTGCGGTGGCCCGTCCTTCACCAGCTTCTCCGCATCCATCTTGCCCCAGTGCACTTTAGCGCGGGCAAGCGCCCTACGGGCACCCTCGATGCAGGCAGAGCGCTTGATAACTTCAAGCCACGGACGAGCATCCACCAGCCGCCTCACCAGCCCAAAGTAGCTCCCAGGCAGAGCCTCTCCAAGCCACAGCCGAACTATGAGGCCCTTCATGGCCTGTTCGGCCACCTTATGGAGCTCGACCAGTTGCTTCAGCTGGTCACTCAAGGGCACCGGGTGTCCGGCCTCAGCATACTGAGACCAGAACACCTTCTCCGTCGAGCTCCCCTCCTCGGCCCGGTAGAAGGCGGCGGCATCTGACACGCTATGGGGCAAATCTGCGAATGCTCCTGGAGAGCTCCAAACTCGGGTAAGTAACAAGTAATTCACTTTCACGTGCTTGCTTTGCATAAAGAATGCCTTACCCGCCGCTATCTTCTTCATCGCCTCAACCTCCTGGAGGGCTTTCTGGGCTTCGGCCTTGGCAGACTTGGCATTTTCAAGGGCCGCCGCGAGCTCGGACTCTCGCGTCTTCGAGTCAAGCTCCAAACTCTCATGTTTTTTCATGAGAGCCTGGAGCTCTTGCTGCACCTCGCCAACCCGCGCCTCATGTTTCTCCCGCTCGGTGCGCTCCATGGCCGCCCTCTTTTCGGCCTCGGACAGCGCTTGCTTAAGGGTTGCCACCTCAGTCGTGGCCCCTAGGACACCAATAGAAATCCTGTCATTTTTTGAAGCTGCATCTTTTTTAATATACTCCACAAGGTATTACTTACCTTCTTTTCCCTCGAGCTCCTTCTTAGCTAGGCCGAGCTCTTGCTCGGACCGCTCAAGGCTCTGCTTCAGCGCATCCACCTCCGCAGTCAGTGTGGCAGAGGCCAGCAGCGAAGCCTGCATACGCATATCGACTTAATTATGTTAGACTCCTGCGAATATTATTAGATCCTCTATTCGGCTTTTCTTTCGAACGCCAAACAAAGCATCAGGGGCTACTGTCTATGCGGTAACGTTTTCACATATTTTTCACATACCTCAAAGTCTGTTAGCAGGCTGGCACAGGCTTCAGTCAGCCCGCTCTTGGCGGACTGAACCTTCTGGATCACCGCACTCATAATAGTGCGGTGCTTCTCATCGATGGAGGCGCCGTTAAGCACCTCCAGCAAATTATCCGGTGCCTCCGGTTGGGCGGAGGTCACCGGCATCGTAGGCTTGCCCTTCTTACTAGGGGGCCTCCTGCCGGACTCCGGAACCATTGAAGGTTCCGGCGCGGTGTCCGGCCCAGGGCCGAACTTGGAGCCCTTGGGAGCCTTGTCCTCTTGGCGCCTGGAGTCTGGAATGTCGCCCTGTGGCGCCTCCAGGACTACCTCCCCCTGGTCCGGAACCTTTTGGGACAACACCTCGGCATCGTCCGTAGGGCGAGGGGAGGAGGTGGCCGGAAGTGAAGTGTTGTTCACATCCGGCGAATCCAAGGAACCGCTTGATGACACGTCGAGCCGGGCTTTGGGCGGACTGCATAATCATATTCAGCATAAGGAGAAGCTGTGCAATAAAGTAACACCATGAGTCACTGTAGTGTCCGAATACTTACAACTTTGCCAGGGGCTTGGCCCTGAGCGGCCACTCCTCTTCGCCGTCGTCGGTGTTGGTGGAGTAGTCCAGAGGGAGGGTCCTTCCCTTCTTGGACCCTCCGGCCTCCCCAGTTGGGGCGGCCTTCCTTTTCTTTTCTCCCCTTGTTGGGGAAGAAACCTCTCTTTCCTCCTCCTCATCTTCATGGGAGGAGTGCGCCTCGGAGTCATTGGACGATGAGTCTGACTCCGCCGGGCGCCGGGAACTCTTCCGGGTTCCTGTGGCCTTCTTCTTGGCCTTCTTCTTCAGCACCACGTAAGGTGCCGGAACCAGCAGCTCCGCCAAGCGGGCGTCCGCTGGGTCTTCAGGCAAAGGAGCCGGGCAGTTGATCTATTCGGCCGTCCTCTACCAGTCCTGTCAAAGGCATGGGGGCTTAGATCCCGCATAGAGTCAAACTATGAAAGACAAATATCCTGTAAGAGGTAAAAACAGCTTACCGCGCTGGCCTGACGCTGCGCGCTGAATCCGCGATCCTCGGTAGCGGATGCGGGAGCCTCGGCGCCCTTGAATAGCACCTTCCAGGCATCTTCGTACGTTGTGTCGAAGAGCCTGCTCAAAGTTCGATGCTGGGCCGAGTCGAACTCCCACAAGCTGAAAGCCCGTTCTTGGCACGGGAGGATCCGGCGGATGAGCATGACCTGGACTACATTCACCAGTTTGAGCTTCTTGCTCACCAGGTTCTGGACGCATGTTTGGAGTCCGGCCAACTCTCCTTTTTTACCCCATGGTAGGCCCTTCTCTTTCCAGGAGGTGAGCCGCATAGGGATTCCGGATTGGAACTCGGGGGCTGCGACCCATTCAGGGTCACGCGGCTCGGTGATGTAGAACCACCCCGATTGCCACCCCTTTATGGTCTCCATGAAGGAGCCCTCGAGCCATAGGAAGTTGGGCATCTTGCCCACCATGGCGCCTCCGCACTCCGCCTGGCAGCCACGCACTACCTTTGGCTTGACATTAAAGGTCTTCAGCCATAAGCCAAAGTGGGGTTGGATGCAGAGGAAGGCCTCGCACACGACGATAAACGCCGAGATGTTGAGGATGAAGTTTGGGGCCAGATCGTGGAAATCCAGGCCGTAGTAGAACATGAGCCCCCGGACAAACGGGTGGAGAGGGAAGCCCAATCCGCGGAGGAAATGGGTGAGAAACACCACCCTCTCATGGGGCCTGGGGGTGGGGATGAGCTGCCCCTCGTCTGGGAGCCGGTGCGCGATGTCGTTGGACAAGTATCCGGCTTTCCTCAGTTTCTTGATGTGTCCCTCCATGACAGAGGAGACCATCCACTTGCCTCCCGCTCCGGACATGCTTGGAGAAGGTTGAGATGGGGAACGTGGACTTGGGCACCGGAGCTCGAGTGTGCGAAAATGGATGAGCAAAGGAGGAAGAAGGCGTGGATGAAAGAGGTGGATCCTTATCCCCTTATATGGGCGGACGAAACTATGTGCCCCTCACCAGCCTGGTAAAACTCGCTTATCTCCCAAGCGCCGTAATCAATGGCACGGTTGGGTTACCCACGCCCGTATCCCGGAATAAGGGGACACGATCTCTCCTTCGACAAGACGTGCCAAGGAAACCGCCTCGCTAAACGCGCTGAGGTGGGACAGTAAAACGATTCGAATAAAGGCTTGGCTGTGGTGTGATGTCACGCTGCGGAATACGTTAGCAGATTAGATTTGTGTAAATACCATTCTCTCTATGGCGGTATGTGGAACTTATTTTGTAGAGCCGGACACTATCTTTGTGTTCAAAATCTTCTATGAAGTATTCGGAGGAGGAACCCGCCTTGCAATGCCGAAGACAATCTGGGCGCCGGACTCGTCGTCATTGAAGCCTGGTTCAGGGGCTACTAAGGGAGTCCTGGATTAGGGGGTGTCCGGATAGCCGGACTATAACCTTTGTCCGGACTCCTGGACTATGAAGATACAAGATTGAAGACTTCGTCCCGGGTCCGGATGGGACTTTCCTTGGCGTGGAAGGCAAGCTTGGCGATACGGATATGTAGATCTCCTCCCATTGTAACCGACTCTGTGTAACCCTAGCCCTCTCCGGTGTCTATATAAACCGGAGGGTTTTAGTCCGTAGGACAGAACAACAATCATACCATAGGCTAGCTTCTAGGGTTTAGCCTGCTTGATCTCGTGGTAGATCTACTCTTGTACTACCCATATCATCAATATTAATCAAGCAGTGAGTATGGTTTTACCTCCATCGAGAGGGCCCGAACCTGGGTAAAAACATCGTGTCCCTTGTCTCCTGTTACCATCCGCCTAGACGCATAGTTCGGGACCCCCTACACGAGATCCGCCGGTTTTGACACCGACACCTGAGTCACGGCTAAGGTTTCCCCAGGAGCAGCTGGCTCGGCTTTGCACTTCTACTTCCGACTGGAGTTTCCTCCTCCGGTTTCATGGGCGACTGTTTTGTGCTTGCCACTCTGAAGCCGATCCTCCTCTTCACCATTAGCATACTTGGTGGCAATCTCCATCATTCGACTCAGAGACATGTCTCCGGTCCGACCGAACTTCAGATTCAACTCTCTATACTTGACGCCTTCCTTGAAGGCACAAACCGCTTGGTGATCAGACACATTCTCCACCGTGTGGTGCAACGTGATCCATCTCTGGATATAATCCCTCAAAGTTTCATTCGTCTTCTGCACACAAGATTGTAGCTCTGTCAACCCTGTTGGCCGTTTGCATGTTCCTTCAAATGTTCTGACAAACACTCGGGCAAGATCTTCCCAACAGTAAATGCTGCTGGGTGCTAACTGATCCAGCCATGCTCTGTCCGAGCCCTCCAACATCAGAGCAAGGTGTTTCATGGCCACTTCATCATTGCCGCCGCCAATCTAGACAGCCACTCGGTAGTCCTCAAGCCAAGTGTTAGGCTTGGACTCACCAGTGAACTTACTGACTCCAGTCGCCAACCTGAAGTTGGGAGGAATCACCGCGGCCCTGATGGCTCTGCTGAAGCATTATGGACCTGAGACATGCACTCTGCTGCTGGCTGGTAAATCTCTATCATGACCTTCTCGGTGAGCTCTATTTCTGTCGACCAAACCCTGAACAAGGATAGATCTCACATCAAAGCATGGCTCCCTGGGGTCGACTGGAATCCTTCGCCCAACACTGTTAGGGTGTCTGTCATCATGCTGCCGAGGCATGTACGACCCACTCCTTGGGGGAGGTGTGGGCACTTGACGACGATCGTCATGATCGAGTCGGTGATCATACTGCTCACGGTTTCTGTACTGATCATGCCGGTCTCCATGTCCCTCACGCCTCGGGGGCGATCTTGGGCTGTGAGCCAACTGGACTATATCTGCAATAACAGACCTGCTATGGATCCTATTCCGCGACTGTGACATAGTTGTATTCTGTTCTCCTGCTGCCCGGAGTAAATCTCTGATCTGCATCAGACCTCTACCAGCTTCTGACTGGGAGGCCTGAATTGACTCTGCTATTCGAGCTGCAGCTGTAAGATTCTGGATCGGAGTCCGATATACCTGAGTCGTAGGTGGAAAGAGTTGACGTCGACTGGATTCCGGAACCCGCTGACGCGCACGCTCGTCGAGTACGCGCTGGAGGTTCTCCAGTCGAGTGTGCTCAGCCAGGTTGGCCAAGCACGCGTCCTCCAAGGCCTGGGCCTCGGGGGTTTCTCCAACGATAGGAGTGTGAAGTGCATCCATGTTCCGGCGGCGAAGTTCTTCCCTCTTCTGCGAAGAGAGGGGCTCGGGGAGGTACTCCTCATGGGCAAGCGACAGATCGCCTCCGCCATCGCCACCGTCGGCGCGAATGAAGCCAGGAGGACTACAAGGTCCATCGACCATCAGGACCTCCGCCGCGGGATCACTTTTGTCGCACTCGGATGCAGTCTCTGCGGAGCCAGTTGAACAGGCAGTAGAGAGTTTCGTCGGGACTTGAGGGGTGGCCGACTGGCGAGCCACTGCATGCCTCACCCACCACTGAAGCCTTGATCGACTGGAACGCTTGCGCCGGCGGGCGACAGGGAGGGAGGACGCCACAGGAGCCGACCGATACTGGGTCGACGGCTGCCGCAGGAGGACGCCGCGGACGCACGCACGAAAGTGCATTGCCCCGCGGACGGGGAGTGCGTCGACGTCGAGTGGAGCCTCCTGAAGCCAAGCGGAGTCGTCGGCGACGAACACGAGTGCTCCAAGACGGATCTCGCGGCCCTCAGCCAAACCTCCGCCTGAAACCATGATGAAGGGGATCGGAAAAATTGCAACTTCTCCAACAAGTCGCTAAGACACCCGCCCCACGGTGGGCGCCAACTGTCGTGGTTCTAAGTCTGACAGTAGAATGGGGGGTAGGAATGTAGAGGCAAGATACTAGCTATGGAGGAGTTGTACACGCAAGTTTTACGAGTTCAGGCCCTTCTCGGAGGAAGTAATGGCCCTACGTCTCAGAGCCCGGAGGCGGTCGACTGGATTATGAGCGTGTGAGTTACAGGGGGTGCAAACCCTTGTCCTAGAGGAGGGGGATGGCTTATATAGAGTGCGCCAGGACCCCAGGTCCCCTTCGTTACACAGGGTTCAATGTACATTAAGAGAGGGGCGTTACTGGTAACGCCAGTAATAAAGATACATAATGACCATTAAAGCTATGTCTTAATTCCCGACCGTTGTAGAGCAGAGTGGCTTTAGACCTCCCGGTAGTCGAGTGATTGACTACGCGGTCGAGTGTCTTCAAGACTGTCAAGTGGAACATTGCTTCATGGTCGAGTGGATGATGATTCTTCTTCAAATGTTTCTGGTTCTTTTAGAGATGTCCTTGGGGAGGGTATCTTGGACAGGTCTGTGACCCTACCCTAGGTACATAGCTTCATCACTGCCTGCGAGCGATTCTGAGTGCCTGCATGCAGCCGGCCGTAATTAAGGCAGCTAACTGATGCGAAAAAAGATATGCTTTAAATCCGTGGAATCATTATTGACAAGAAGGGAGATGATTCGAGTGCACTCGTTTGACCACCATGCCGGCGTGCGACCCAGACGGGACGGGACGGCACAGTCATAATTTCAGTTTCTCTAGTTTTCCATGGCAAGCTGGCGTGCTAAGTCATTATGCATTGAATTCCGATGACCGTCGCGCTACCTTCCGCCTATAAGTACTGTTTCCCGGCCTTCTCCGGTGCCACAATGACCCAACTCCCCAAATCCTCATAAGCCCCCACTGGCCCGACGTCGCTCGCCACGTCCGCCATGCCCCCGCCCGTCCGCGGTAGGCGACGCCGGAGGCGGTCACCGCCGGAACTAGTGTACGGGTTTTCACCGGAAGGCAGATGGAGGGAGGAGGCATTCTATCTGTCTTTAGATGGCAATGCGGAGATCGAGGAGTTGTTGGAGCGCGACCGCATGGCGGAGGAGCAGGAGTTGTTGGAACGCGACCGCCTGGCTGAGGAGCAGCGTATCGCCGATTTGCGCCGCCAGCGGGACATGGAGCAGCAGCGCACCGACGCTCTGAGTCGCGAGCAGAGCGCCCGCAACTGGGCCGACTACGTGGAGGCCGGCGCCCGGCAAATAGCCCTGGAGGCTGTCGGGCACGCACGCGTTCGCGACGCCTATTTTTACTACCAGCTCGTCAAGTGGGTTTCGGTGGACCACGCCGGCATGGAAAGGGCCAACGCGTTCGAGCAACGCGCCCTATCGCACCTCTGGCAAGTCCGAGGCGAGGCGGAGGACACCGGTGCCGGCGTTTACCATGGACAGCAGATGGCGGCCGGCGTCGTCTAATTAGCTAAGAGT
Source organism: Triticum urartu (assembly GCF_003073215.2). Classification (NCBI taxonomy): domain Eukaryota; kingdom Viridiplantae; phylum Streptophyta; class Magnoliopsida; order Poales; family Poaceae; genus Triticum; species Triticum urartu. The sequence goes on along the minus strand of NC_053027.1, from coordinate 497,279,544 downwards.
AAGTTAGTACTTGTACGCTACCAGAGTGTTAGTGGGAGTAGATAGTTAACTTGGCTATCATGGTTGTCAACGTGGAAGTTCAGTACTCTATATGTGGATCAGACCTGTTACTTTGCTCTTAATGTTGAACTTTCCGTTTGAACGTATGGAATGGGTTGTTATTTTTTTAAATGGGTTGTATTTGTCTTCCACGGTTTAGAGGCTGACTTGTGGGCCTAGCAAGTTGACGCATACACAATCAGGAGATGATTGTACGTGGAGAGGATGACAGCAGGGACTCGCCAAGGTCATGGCAGTACGCAAGCAAGTGCCTCCTTATTTCAAGCCAATAAAAAAATGGCTCCTCCTAGTGTATTTCTGACATCTGGGTCCCATGCCATTGTCAACATAGTCAATAAACGAGAGAATTGCACAACGAGCGGCTGACACCAAGGACCCAGCAGCTTGCCCGGTTATTTTTGTTTTGGGTTAATTTGATAAATGCCACTCCAAATCTGGTGTATCCGAGAAATGCCACTGCAATTTCCAAACTTTGAAAAATGCCATTTCTAGTGGAATTTTTCGAAGTCTGGAGTGGCGCTTTTCAAAGATTGCAAACTGCAGTGGCGTTTTTCAAAGTTTGCAAAAATTGCAGTGGCATTTTTCAAAGTTTGGAAATTGCAGTGGCATTTTTATGAATCGCCATAATTGGAGTGGCATTTATCTAATTTGTTTTTGAGACGGAAGCAGGGTGTCAACTGGGCTGTGCGGGACACTCTGGCCTGTCTAGACAGCCTTTTCTTTTATGTTTACCACAGACCAGCCCAGTAGTTTTTTTTCTTTCTGAAAATGGCTAGCCTAGTTGTTTTGTGATTTGTCAAGTAAGTCGCTTTATCAGGCCTGTTGGGCTGCAAATCTTCCAAGATGAGGAGAGCTTCATTCGGCTGGCCGAGAAAATGGCATATGAGTAATGAGAAATGGGTTGTACATTTTTAAAACACATCAAACCGGCAATTATTTTCAAATACTTTTTTCATTTCGAGATTTTAAATTGCATTGATTTTTATGCGTGGACAGTTTATTGGATTTTATATTGATATACATTTTTTTAAATCAGTCTGAATGTGACTCGAAATTTCGGGATTAAAAACAGTTCAGACCGCACCGACATATGAAAATTTTCGTATATTTTTTTAACCGTGGCCACAATATGGGCTGTAATGCTAACATAAAGAATATGGGCTCCAAAAAACCCGTAAGAATTAGCAAATGGGCTTTAAATTATTTGAAATAATGGCAGATGGCCTGTATGCTGTTTTCCACAGATTTGAGGCTTTTCACAGATGGCCTGTATACTGTTGGATGTCCATCGAACGACCATCGTGCTTCTTCAATCTCTGCTCTTCCTGCTCCAGCCGCTCAAACAAGCGTCGGCGGGACTGCCTGCTCCCTCCTCCCCGCGGCCGGCTGTGCTGCCGCGCAGGCCTCACCGCCCCACCATACTCCCATCGCTGGCCTAGCCATCCCTCTACTCACCCACACTTGCTGTTATTCTCCAGCGACGGCAGACGAACCAGTAAACCCTCATACAGTCGTACTCCCCTCCGCGTGGGAAACAAAAACAACTGTCGAGTCTTCCCTGCCTCCGTGTTGTTCCCTTTCTAGGCCTCGCCGTCGTCCACCGCCCTGGTGCTCTCGGCGTGGCGTGGTCAGCGTGGTCAACGACCGACATGCATCTGAAGTGGACTGTACATGGAGAGGCTGACAGCTGGGTCCACAGCCGCACGCAAGGAAATGCCTCCTTATTACATGCAAAATAATGATTCCTCCACCTGACATCTGGGACCCACCGAAAGGGCCTCTGTATTTCGCGAAAAAAATGTTACCGCCGCTGACAGCTCAGACCCACCAGCTATATCTTCGCGCGCAAGGAAGTGCCTCCTTATTACGCACAAAAAAAATGAATACTCCCCCTGCTAGCTGGGACCCAGTATAGTGGGCCTACTAAGTTGATGGGGACGAAGGGCTTTGTCAACTTAGTAAATATGCACGATTCTAGCTCGACTGACCGTACAATGTCCATCCAACGGCCGTAGTGCTTCTTCAACCTCTGGTCTTCTTGCTCCAGCCGCCGAAAGCAGCGCCGGTCGTGCCGCCTGCTCCTGCCTCCCGTGGCCGGCTGTGCTGCCGCGGAGGACTCACCGCCCCCATACTACTCCCACCACTGGCCAGGCCATCCCTCCACTCACCCACACCCCCTGTTATTCTGTGGCGACGGCAGCGCAGCCGAACCAGTGAACCCTCATACTCCTCTCCGCGTGGGCATCCACTGCCGCGTCTTCCCCGGCTCCGCGTCGTCCCCTTCCTAGGCCTCGCCGTCGTCCACCGCCATGGTGCTGTCGGCGCAGCGTGGTCAATGTGGTCAATGACCGAATTACATCGGAAGAATATTGTACGTGGAGAGGCTGACAGCTGGATCCACGGCAGCCGCAAGGAAGTGCCTCCTTATTACGCGGAAAATAATTATTCCTCCACCTGACAGTAGGGACCCACCAGACGCCCACCAGTATATCGTGGAAAAACGTTTGCCCCTGACTGCTAGGACCCACCCGACGGGCCATCGTATTTCGTGAAAAAATGTTTCCCCTGCTGTCAGCTCGGACCCACCGGAAGTGCCTCCTTATTACGCACAAAAAAATGAATACCCCCCTGCTAGCTGGGACCCACCTTGGTGGGAGGCTGACTTGTGGGCCTACTAAGTTGACGGGGATGGAGGGCTTTGTCAACTTAGTCTATATGCACGATTCTAGCTCCAGTGACCGTACGATGTCCATCCAACGGCCGTAGTGCTTCTTCAACCTATGGTCTTCTTGCTCCAGCCGCCCAAAGCAGCGCCGGTCGTGCCGCATGCTCCTGCCTCCCGTGGCCGGCTGTGCTGCCGCGGAGGCCTCACCGCCCCCTACTATTCCCACCGCTGGCCAGGCCCTGCGGCGACGACAGCCTCACACCGCAGCCGAACCAGTGAACCCTCGTACTCCTCTCTGCGCGGGCTTCCACTACCGCGTCTTCCCTAGATCCGCGTCGTCCCCTTCCTAGGCCTCGCCATCGTCCATCGTCGTGGTGCTCTCCGTGCGGCGAGGTCAACGTGGTCAAGGAACGACTTCCATCGGAAGAGTACTGTACGTGGAGAGGCTGACAGCTGGGTCCACGGCCACAGCCCAGTTTTTTTGTGATTTGCCATGTAAGTCGCTTTGTCACGCCTGTTGGGCTGCAAATCTTTCAAGACGAGGAGAGCTTTCATTCGGCTGGCCGAGAAAATGGCCCATCAGTAATGAGAAATGGGCCGTACATTTTTAAAACACATCAAACCGGCAATTAGTTTCAAATATCTTTTTTTTATCTCAAGATTTTAAATTACATTAATTTTTATGCGTGGAGAATTTGTTGGATTTTATATTGATATACATTTATTTTTAAAATCAGTTTGAATGTGAGTCGAAATTTCGGGATTAAAAACAGTTCAGACTGCACCGAAATATGCAAAATTTCGTACTATAATTTTTTAACCATGGCCACAATATGGGCTGTAATGCTAACAAAAAGAATATGGGCTCCAAAAAACCTTAAGAATTAGCAAATGGGCTGTAAATTATTAGAAATAACGGCAGATGGGTTGTAGGCTGTTTTCCACAGATTTGAGGCTTTCCTAAAAAAAGGTTGACACACAAGCAGTGACTGTTGGATGTCCATCGAATGGCCGTCGTGCTTCTTCAATCTCTGCTCTTCCTGCTCCAGCCGCTCAAACAAGCGCCGGCGGGACTGCCTGCTCCCTCCTCCCCGCGGCCGGCTATGCTGCCGCGCAGGCCTCACCGCCCCATCGTACTCCCATCGCTGGCCTAGCCATCCCTCTACTCACCCACACCTGCTGTTATTCTCCGGCGACGGCAGACGAACCAGTAAACCCTCATACAGTCGTACTCCCCTCCACGTGGGAAACAACCGCCGAGTCTTCCCTTCCTCCGTGTCATTCCCTTCCTAGGCCTCCTCGTCGTCCACCGCCCTGGTGCTCTCGGCGCGGCCTGGTCAATGTGGTCAACGACCGACATGCATCTGAAGTGGACTGTACGTGGAGAGGCCGATAGCTGGGTCCATGGCCGCACGCAAGGAAATGCCTCCTTATTACGCGCAAAATAATGATTCCTCCACCTGACATCAAGGACCCAGCGAAAGGGCCTCTGTATTTCGTGAAAAAAAAACGTTACCGCCGCTGACATCTCAGACCCACCAGTTATATCTTCGCACGCAAGGAAGTGCCTCCTTATTACGCAAAAAAATGAATACTCCCCCTGTTAGCTGGGACCCAGTATAGTGGCAGGCTGACTTGTGGGCCTACTAAGTTGACGGGGACGGAGGGCTTTGTCAACTTAGTCAATATGCACGATTCTAGCTCTAGTGACCGTACGATGTCCATCCAACGGCCATAGTGCTTCTTCAACCTCTGGTCTTCTTGCTCCGGCGGCCCAAACCAGCGCCGGTCGTGCCTCGTGCTCCTGTCTCCCGTGTCCGGCTGCGATGCGGCGGAGGCCTCACTGCCCCCTACTACTCCCACCGTTAGCCAGGCCATCTCTCTACTCACCCACACCCCCTGTTATTCTGCGGCGATGGCAGCCTCACACCGCAGCGAACCAGTGAACCCTCATACTCCTCTACGCGTGGGCATCCACTGCCGCGTCTTCCTCGACTCCGCGTCGTCCCCTTCGTAGGCCTCGCCGTCGTCCACCGCCCTGGTGCTCTATGTGCGGCGTGGTCAACATGGTCAAGGAACGGCTTCCATCGGACGTGGAATGTATGTGGAGAGGCTGACAGCTGGGTCCACGGCCGCAGCAAGGAAGTGCCTCCTTATTACGTGCAAAATAATTATTCCTCCACCTGACAGCGAGGACCCACCGGACAGGCCACCGTATTTCACGAAAAAAATGTTTGCCCCTGACTGCTGGGACCCACCAGCTACATCTTCGCACGCAAGGAAGTGCCTGACAGTCGGGACCCACCTGGTCGAAGCGTACGTAGCGTTGTCATTCTGGTCGCGAATGTGTACGTACATACTGGTCTATGTAGAGGTGCGCATGTGTCGTAGTAGAGGCGCGCACGTGTTGTAGTAGAGGCGCGCACGTAGCATGTACACATACGTACAGCGGCCAGGGTGCAAGAAAGAAAATACGGCCATGTATGTGTACATACGGGCGGGGTCTCGAACGCCTACTCGCCATATGTACGGGCAGGGCTCGTGTACATGGCTGGGTTGGAACGGAGAAACAGCGTCGTCGTCGTGTTCATGGGGAGGCAACGGAATGCGTCGTGTTCATCGGGAGGGCTTGGACGGAACAGGCGATGGAAACGAGGCCTGGCGTACCGCAGAACGGAGGAAACCGCCTTGTGTTTGACTGGCCACGTTCGAAACAGGATCCTGTTCATCGGGAGGGGTCTGGCGTACCGCAAAACGGAGGAAACGGACCTCCTATGGTCGAAATGGGGGTCCTGTTGATCGGGAGGGGTGTGGCGTACCGCAAAACGGAGGAAACAGACTTGTGTTGGAGCGCTACGGTCGAAACGGGGGTCCTGTTCATCAGGAGGGGTGTGGCGTACTGCAAAACAGGACTCCACGGGATACTGTTCATCTCCACCGTCGACCTCCTCCAGCCTCCATGGGCTCCTGTTCATCCAGCCTCCATGGGCTCCTGTTCATCCAGCCTCCACCGCGCGCTACTCCGTCGGCTACTGTTCAACCACCCCTCCACCGTCTACTGTTCATCCAACCCTCCACACCACGGGGTCCTGTTCAACCACCCCTCCACGGGCACCCCTCCACCGTCTACTGTTCATCCAGCCCTCCACACCACGGGGTCCTGTTCATCCACCCCTCTATGGGCACCCTCCACCGTCTACTGTTCATCCAGCCCTCCACCACACCACAGGGTCCTGTTCATCCAGAGGCAACGCCACCGCTCACTGTTCATCCAAACCCCCCTCCAACGCTCACTGTTCATCCAGAGGCAGCATCGATTGGCTTCAGTTAGCAGCAGTAGCGAAGGAATCGCTCGATCGGGTTCAGTTAACAGCCATCGATCGATCGCTCGGGTTCAGTAAAGCGTAGCCTGCAGTGCAATCGCTCGGGTTCAGTTAGAGCCCAACGCCTCGCTCGGGTTCAGTTAGAGCCAATGCCTCGCACACACGCGCGTACGTGTACGAGAGAAACGCGCATCGCTCGGCCCCCGACCTCCCACCGTAACCGGGAACTCCCGAAATTTTCCTCCCCCTGGCTTCTACCACGGTTTTTTCCGTCATGGACGGCCCAAAGAATGTCATGCAGCTGCGTTTCCGGCCCGCCCAGGACGAAAAGCCCATTTTCTGTCATGATTTTTTGTCATAGAAGTAGGAGCCAACCACATCTATGAATACCGGGTTTTGTCACAATTATCGTCATAGAAGTGTCATATGTATGACAGAAAAAAAATCTTTTGGCCCAAAATGTCACGGATGTGTCTTTTTTTTGTAGTGCCCCCTCCTTCTTCTTCTTCCTTGACCTTCTCCCTAGATGGGAGAAGGGTTTCCCCTCCGGTCCATGGTCTCCATGGCGTGGGAGGGGCGAGAGCCCCTCCGAGATTGGATCTGTCTCTCTGTCTCTATCTGTTTCTGCGTTCTGTTCTGCTCCATTTTCACCGTTTCGGGTATATATGGAGATTCGTAACTCCGATTGGACTGAAACCTTCGCCGTAATTTTTTCCAAAAATTAGCTTTCTTGCGGCCGAAGAAGGGCATCAACCGCCTTACAGGTGGCCCACGAGGGTGGGGGCGCGCCCTCCTGGTACGGGCGTGGGCCCCTGCCTTGTGGCCACCTCGGGCACCGTTTCGCGTTGATCTTTCTCCCAGATTTTCCAAATATTCCAAAAATAAGCTCCGTCCGTTTTTATCCCGTTTGGACTCCGTTTGGTATGGATATTCTGCGAAACCAAAAACATGCAACAGACAGGAACTGGCACTGGGCACTGGATCAATATGTTAGTCCCAAAAATAGTATAAAAAGTTACCAAAAAGTATATGGAAGTTGTAGAATATTGGCATGGAACAATCAAAAATTATAGATACGACGGAGACGTATCAGCATCCCCAAGCTTAATTCTTGCTCGTCCTCGAGTAGGTAAATGACAAAAAGATAATTTTTGATGTGGAATGCTACCTAGCATAATCTTGATCATATGTCTAATCATGGCATGAATATTAAGACACCAGTGATTCAAGGCAATAGTCTATCCATTGACATAAAAACAATAATACTTCAAGCATACGAACCAAGCAATTATGTCTTATTGAAATAACATAGCCAAAGAAAGCTCATCCCTACAAAATCATATAGTCTGGCTATGCTCCATCTTCACCACACAAAATATTTCACATCATGCACAACCCTGATGACAAGCCAAGTAATTGTTTCATACTTTGACGTTTCTCAAACCTTTTCAACTTTCACGCAATACATGAGCGTGAGCCATGGACATAGCACTATAGGTGGAATAGAATATGATGATGGGGGTTATGTGGAGAAGACAAAAAAGGAGAAAGTCTCACATCGATGCAGCTAATCAACGGGCTATGGAGATGCCCATCAATTGATGTCAATGTGAGGAGTAGGGATTGCCATGCAACGGATGCACTAGAGCTATAAGTATATGAAAGCTCAAACTGGAACTAAGTGGGTGTGCATCCAACTTGCTTGCTCATGAAGACCTAGGTCATTTGAGGAAGCCCGTCGTTGGAATATACAAGCCAAGTTCTATAATGAAAATTCCCACTAGTATATGAAAGTGATAACTCAAGAGACTCTCTATATGAAGAACATGGTGCTACTTTGAAGCACAAGTGTGGTAAAAGGATAGTAACATTGCCCCTTCTCTCTTTTTCTCTCATTTCTTTGTTTTTTCCTCTTTTGGGGGGCCTTCTCTTTTTTTGGCCTTTCTCTTTTTTTATTTTTTTTTATTTTTTTTATTTTTTCGTCCGGAGTCTCATCCCGACTTGTGGGGGAATCATAGTCTCCATCATCCTTTTCTCACTGGGGCAATGCTCTAATAATGATGATCATCACACTTTTATTTACTTACAACTCAATATTACAAAACAAAGTTATGACTCTATATGAGTGCCTCCGGCGGTGTACCGGGATGTGCAATGATCTAGCGTAGCAATGACATCATAAAACGGACAAGCCATGAAAACATCATGCTAGCTATCTTACGATCATGCAAAGCAATATGACAATAAATACTCAAGTCATGTATATGATGATGATGAAAGTTGCATGGCAATATATCTCGGAATGGCTATGGAAATGCCATAATAGGTAGGTATGGTGGCTGTTTTGAGGAAGATATAAGGAGGTTTATGTGTGATAGAGCGTATCGTATCACGGGGTTTGGATGCACCGGCGAAGTTTGCACCAACTCTCGAGGTGAGAAAGGGCAATGCACGGTACCGAAGAGGCTAGCAATGATGGAAGGGTGAGAGTGCGTATAATCCATGGACTCAACATTAGTCATAAAGAACTCAGATACTTATTGCAAAAATCTATTAGTCATCGAAACAAAGTACTACGCGCATGCTCCTAGGGGGATAGATTGTTAGGAAAAGACCATCGCTCGTCCCCGACCGCCACTCATAAGGAAGACAATCAATAAACACCTCATGCTCCGACTTCGTTACATAACGGTTCACCATACGTGCATGCTACGGGACTTGCAAACCTCAACATAAGTATTTCTCAATTTCACAATTACTCGACTAGCATGACTCTAATATCACCACCTTTATATCGCAAAACTATTGAAAGGAATCAAACATATCATATTCAGTGATCTACAAGTTTTATGTAGGGTTTTATGACTAACCATGTGAATGACCAGTTCCTGTCATCTCTCTAAATAGATATAAGTGAAGCACGAAAGTTTAATTCTTTCTACAAAATATATGCCCACGCTCTAAAAAATATAAGTGAAGCAAAAGAGCATTCTACAAATGGCGGTTGTCTAAGTGAAGAGAAACAGGCAATCCAAACTTCAAATGATATAAGTGAAGCACATGAAGCATTTTATAAAGCCATACTCAAAAAATATAAGTGAAGTGCAAAGAGCATTCTATAAATCAACCAAGGACCATCGCATACCAGCATGGTGCATAAAATAAAAAAAAATGAAAACTAAATGCAAAAGACGCTTCAAGATTTGCACATATCACATGAATGAAACGAATCCGAAAACATACCGATATTTGTTGAAGAAAGAGGGGATGCCTTCCGGGGCATCATCAAGCTTAGATGCTTGAGTCTCCTTGAATATTTACTTGGGGTGCCTCGGGAATCCCCAAGCTTGATCTCTTGCCTCTCTTCCTTCTTCTCACATCGAGACCTTCTCGATCATCGAACACTTCATCCACACAAAACTTCAATAGAAAACTCGGTAAGATCCGTTAGTATAATAAAGCAAATCACTATTCTAAGTACTGTTGCAAACCAATTCATATTTTGTTTTTGCATTGTGTCTAATGTAATATAGCTTTGTCCATGGCTTAATCCACTGATATAAGTTGATAGTTTCATCAAAACAAGCAAACTATGCATCAAAAACAGAATCTGTCTAAAACAGAACAGACTGTAATAATCTGAACATTCACCATACTTCTGATACTTGAAAAATTCTGCCAAAATTAGGAAAAATAAAAAATTTGTACAGCAAGACAGTGCAAAAAGAGTCAGAACCATTTGACGTTCCAGTAAAAAATTAAAATTCGCGCACTACAGCCAAAGTTTCTGTCCTGCACCGTACGAACCAACAAGCATTGTAAACATCCTAAAGGCAAACCTTGGCACATTATTTTTATAATACAATGGAATTGTACAAGGGTATAATTATTTTTATTAAAAAGTTTCTGTAATTAAGATTCACAAAGTTCCCATGGGCATGAACAAGTTTAAGGACGTCCCCCACTTTCACAATGCTCGTCTTTCTCACTTTCACTTTTCTTTATGAAAAGTTTTGGGTTCCCATATTTATTTTTGTTGTTTTTAAACTATATGAAAGCAATCAACAGAAATAAATGACTCTCTAAAACTTCTGGGTTGTCTCCCTGGCAGCGCTTTCTTTAAAGCCATTAAGCTAGGCATAAAGTGCTCAAGTAGTGAATCCACCCGGATCCCAAGGTATATCAAAGCCAATTTAATTAGCAATGATTTGTAATTTAGTAATGAGCACAAAGCAACATATATCATACAACAATGAAGTATAACTCTCTTCCTATGCATCGGCATGTCATAAAAGAACAATTCATGCACACAAAGTAAAGGCCAATGCATAGTATAAACAGTTTCTTGCAATTTTATCGTGTTGGAAACATAGAGAGGTGGAGATATAGTTCCTCTCTCATAATAATTGCAAGTAGGAGCAGCAAGCACATGCATATTATATCTATCAAAATCATCATGTGCAACGGTATAAGGCAACCTATCAATATAATCCTTAATAAGTGCAAACTTCTCCGATATAGTATAATCGGGAGAATTCAAAAGGATAATAGGACTAACATGCGTGGGTGCAATAGGAACAATTTCATATTTAACATAAGGAACTATAGCAAGTTCATCTCCATAAGCATAATTCATATTGGCATCTTGGCCACAAGCATAGCAAGCATCATCAAAAAGGGATATTTCAAAAGAATCAACGGGATCATAACAATTATCATAGCATTCATCCTTCGGTAAGCATGAAGGGGAATTAAACAATGTATGAGTTGAAGAGTTACTCTCATTATAAGGTGGGCACGGGTAGCTAATCCGCTCTTCCTCCTTTTGTTCTTCGCTCTCCTCCTCATCTTTTTCATCCAATGAGCTCACTGTTTCATCAATTTCTTCTTCCATAGATTCCTGCAAAATATTATTCTCTTCTTGGATAGCGGAGACTTTCTCAATAAATGCATTAATATAGGCATTATATTCATAATTATCATAGCAATATTTTAGGATAGCTAAATTTTCAGGCCTATAAACATCATCATCAAAAGCTTCATACTTTTCAAACATAAATTCAATTTCATAAGCACCCTTAAAAGCAACAAATTCTTCTATTTGTTCCACATCATAGTAATCATATATACCTCTAGCATAAGAAGCCAAGATTTCATTATCATTAAATTTGCATAGAAAGGGGAGGTGTGGAGCATTCATCCTAGAGAAACAAGTATAATCATAATTCAAGCATACTTGCCGAGCATACCACTTCAATATATAAATTTGATCCCATAATAGTTTCCCTTTTTGTGTCAAGCGATAATCCCTAAAGTTTTCACGTTGATCCAACGTTACTCCCATTACCAAATTGAATGAGGTTTTCTCAGGATTATCAAAGTGGTACATAATATTTTGCACATATTGAGCATCGAGGGTTTTAGGAAGTTCCTCATCTCCATGAGTAGCAAGTACACCTAATTTTTTGGTATTTCGTGTTCCATATCCATAACTAAAGATAGAGAACAACTAAGAACAGCAAATAAAAATTACTTAGTGATAAAGCAAACAAGCACACACGAGAATATTCACCCCACGCTATAACTCCCCGGCAACGGCGCCAGAAAAAGGTCTTGATAACCCACAAGTATAGGGGATCGCAACAGTTTTCGATAAGTAAGAGTGTCGAACCCAACGAGGAGCTAAAGGTAGAACAAATATTCCCTCAAGTTCTATCGACCACCGATACAACTCTAAGCACGCTTGACGTTCGCTTTACCTAGAACAAGTATGAAACTAGAAGTACTTTGTAGGTACTTTTGGATAGGTTTGCAAGAAAATAAAGAGAGCATAAATAAAAGCTAGGGACTTTTGTAAGTAAAGAAGCAATAAAGTAAATATAGCGAGTGCGGAAAAGTGGTGGTAGGAGTTGCGAAATTGTCCCTTAAGCAATTGACTACTTTACTAGACCGATAGCAAGTATTATGTGTGAGAGGCCACTGCTAGCATGTCATCCCTGACTTGGAATTCTATGCACTTATAATTAGAACTATTAGCAAGCATCCGCAACTACTAACGTTCATTAAGGTAAAACCCAACCATAGCATTAAGATATATTGGTCCCCCTTCAATCTCGTATGCATCAATTTCTCTGCTAGGTTGAAGCTTCTGTCACTCTTGCCCTCCAATAAATAGTCCTATCAACATACAACTAACCCTAAGGTGTGATCCACGGGCGCGCTCATATGATGGGCACCAAAGAACAGCAACATAACCACAAGCAAATTAAATCAATCATAGCAATTCATCAACCACCGATAGGACAACGAAAATCTACTCAGACATCATAGGATGGCAACACATCATTGGATAATAATATGAAGCATAAAGCACCATGTTCAAGTAGAGGGTACAACGGGTTGCGGGAGAGTGGACCGCTGTAGATAGAGGGGGGTAAGTTATGGAGATGTTGGTGAAGATGGCGGAGGTGTTGGTGTAGATCGCGGTGATGATGATGGCCCCCGGCGGCGTTCCGGTGCCACCGGAAGCGAGGGGGAGAGAGCCCCCCCCCTCCTTCTTCTTCTTCCTTGACCTTCTCCCTAGATGGGAGAAGGGTTTCCCCTCTGGTCCATGGTCTCCATGGCGTGGGAGGGGTGAGAGCCCCTCCGAGATTGGATCTGTCTCTCTATCTTTCTCTGTTTCTGCGTTCTGTTCTGCTGCCTTTTCACCGTTTCAGGTATATATGGAGATCCGTAACTCCGATTGGACTGAAATTTTCGCCATGATTTTTTTTCCAAAAATTAGCTTTCTTGCGGCCGAAGAAGGGCATCAACCGCCTACGGGTGGCCCATGAGGGTGGGGGCGCGCCCTCCTAGTATGGGCGTGGGCCCCTGCCTCGTGGCCACCTCGGGCATCGTTTCGCGTTGATCTTTCTCCCAGATTTTCCAAATATTCCAAAAATAAGCTCCGTCCGTTTTTATCCCGTTTGGACTCCGTTTGATATGGATATTCTGCGAAACCAAAAACATGCAACAGACAGGAACTGGCACTGGGCACTAGATCAATATGTTAGTCTCAAAAATAGTATAAAAAGTTGCCAAAAAATATATGGAAGTTGTAGAATATTGGCATGGAACAATCAAAAATTATAGATACGACGGAGACGTATCACCCGCCGCCGCCGGCACTGCCTAGGCTTTGCCCGGCTGTGTCCCTCGGCGGCGGCGAGGGGGGAGGGAGGGTGGAGGAGGGCCGGCGGCGGAAGGAGCTAGGGTTCCCCCGAGTCGCCTCAGAGAGGGACGCGGGGGACGGGAGTCCTCGTGCTGTGAAGAACAAGCCAGGATACCTATATTACTCTCATTTTTTGACCATTTAGTTTAACCACATGCCATTCTTGTTTGAGCAATATGTTGTTTCCTTCTTACGAGTTACGACCTCCGTATCAAATATAAGACGTTTTTGCACGCTATAAACCAGTCTAAAAACATCTTATATCTTGATACGGAGGTACTATTTACTTGTCTGAAATGTTGTACTTTTGGTCGCTTGTTTTAGGTACGTTCTTCCAGCAAACTCCTCGGACCCTATGGGTGCCGCAGACCCTGTATGGACCGAGAATTACTGGAACACCATCGGTCTGAGGGTCTACGCGGTGTAGTGCACGACCTCCGACAGGCTCATCCTTCTCGCCGGGCTTGCCGTCACCGCGGCATCGTACCTCCGGGTGGTCATCGGCCGAGCGTACATCTCGAAGATCACAAAACGAGACTGAACTATGACAGCGTGTAACATAGAAATTGACTTGACAAAAGTTTCGAGGAGGTAAGTGTGGATGTAATGACTTGCAGAGCGTGTTAGCTTGGGTGGTTTGTCGTTTGGAGCAGGTGTGTGTGTGTGTGTGTGTGTGTGTGTGTGTGTGGAGATGAGTACCGCCAGTGTAGTTTTTGTTGTGCACATCTTTCTTGCGACTTCCAAAGCCGGAGTGGCACCACCTATCCAGCACGGCAACCATGCGGTGAATTCACGACGAGATTAACACAAGATGGAGGAAGGGGGCCATATCTCTGCTGCTCCTTACCTGCTGTATGGAGAGCCACTCAATTCAGTTATGGAGGTTGACCGGCGCCAGATGTATGGAGAGCCCCTTTTGGGGAACCGCCATGAGAGATTAGTTATAGACACGATGAGGAGAGCCGATATGGCAATCCTCCCAGAGCCCCTTGGGCCAGTTTTGTTTTTCGGTTGTTCTTAACTCGATCGTAGGATCTACCTCATTTTGTATTCTTTTTTTTGGAGAACGTCGGCCTTTATTAATCAAGCAAACAGATTACATAGAGTCTCCCGGATGCAATCCGGAGCAGAAAGAAAAACACAAGGACTCACAGAGTTCAAACTAGACTTAGCTAAACATGAGCTAAAATATTACAATGCCGACGAACATGCATAAAAGAGACCGAAGACAAGGCACAAGACGCCATCTTGATATCCGCGATGATCGAACCCACCATGGACCTGTCCCGGAGTGGAGAGTTAATCCTTTGAACCACCGAGAGGCAATCGGATTGAAAGATCACCCGATCAAAGTTCTGCTCGCCCGCCAGCTCCACCGCCCGGCGGAGCGCCAAGGCCTCAGCCAGCTCTGGCGATGAGACACCGGGCAAAGGTTCGGAGGCAGCCGCCACACACAGGCCTGAGTGATCCTGCACCACCACCCCAGCCGCAGAAGACGCACGGTCAGAGGACACCGCTGCATCCGAGGAAACCAGAAGCATACCAGGCAGAGGCGGAATCCAACGAAAGTCCGTCCCTGAAGAAACACGTCCAGGGCCGGAGGCCGGTTTGAAAAGGTGCTGGAATATCATCTCCACATACGCCATGGACCTCGCCGCAGTCCGCTTCGGGTGAGGAGGCTCCGGTTCATTGCGAGCGGCATTGCGGGCTTCCCAGATGTGCCATAATGAGACCGTGATGACAGAAATTTCCTTGTCGGAGCACCGGCCAAACAGTTTGGAAATCCACTACTTAGGAGAAGTGAAAGACGAACGACAGAGTTTGATGCCAAAACCCTCCTTGATCTCCTCGCAGACCAGCCGAGCATGGCCACAAAATAGCAATGCGTGCTCAATCCCTTCAGCTCTACCACAGAACACGCAATCCATCCTAGTTGGGACCTGACGACGCTGCAACTGTTCTCCCGATGGCAGGCAGTTGTGAACAAACCTCCACAGCAATATCTTCATCTTGTTCGGTACCTGGATGTTCCATATTTTCTTCCACATCTTGTCCTCCGAAGACCAACTTGAATTCTGGCCGCCACCATTAGCACTGCGCGCCAACAAGAACAAGCTCGTCCTGGCCATATTGTATGCTGAGCGAACCGAGTAGTGTCCATACCTTGTAAACGGCCGGCGTACATAGTCCGGGCCACCCTCCAGGTTCACATTAATCTTGAGGATCTCATCAGCCACCTCTTGAGGGAAAAAAGCACGTATAGATTCCTCATTCCAGCCTCCATGCTCTTCATCAAGCAAGCAGTGAACTGTAGCCGTGTTTGGGATGGGAGAAAGAGTTTGAAGCAAAGCCGGTGGAGTGGAAGGGATCCGGTGATCCTTTAGAATGAGAGTACTCCTGCCATCTCCTATGCCCCATTGCACACCTTTCTTTAGCAAGTCCCTCCCATGCAAAATAGCACGCCAAGTAGCCGAGGAAGAACTGGGAGCAGAAGCATTCCAAAAATCACCAAAAGGAAAATACCTTCCCTTTAGAACTCGAGCACACAAAGAATCAGGGTCAGTCAGAAGCCTCCATCCTTGTTTGCCCAACATAGCTTGGTTGAAGAGCGCCAAATCCTTGAAGCCCATGCCCCCGAGGGACTTCGGAGTAGAGAGCCACTCCCAGGACCGCCAATGCATTTTCTTTTTCCATCCTCACGGCCCCACCATTGATCAGATACAATTTGCATGAACTTCTCACAGATAGCCACGGGCAGATGGAAGCAGCTAGAGATGAAGGTTGGGATAGCATGTGTCTTTGATTTCAGCAAAGTTTCAGTACCGGCTCGAGACATAGGCCAATCCTACCAACCAAAATGTTCTTCCACGCCTTATCAACCAGAAACTTGAAAGTGCTCGTGGGAGAGTTACCAACCTCCGTCGGCATACCCAAATATGAATCCTTAAAGGATTCGTTGCTAATTCCCAACTGAGCCTTAACCCTGTCCTTGACACTCGTGGGACAATGACGGCCAAAGAAGAGAGCAGACTTGTCTTTATTAATAGCCTGGCCTGAACCTGAGCAGTAGGAGCTTAGTGTAGACTCCAAAGAGGCCACACTCTGAAAATCACTCTTCGCAAAGAAGATACTATCGTCCGCGAACAGGAGGTATGAGATAGATGGGCCATGACGGCCGTTACAAATCCCATGTAGCTCGCCACGAGCCTCCTTTTGAAATAGCACACTAGACAAACCTTCCGAGCATAAGAGGAAAAGATATGGGCTTATTGGGTCCCCTTGCCGAATCCCACAAGAAAGAATCACCGGTTCAGTTAACTCCCCATTAACACGCACAGCATACCGGACATTAGTCATACATTGCATCACAGTCTCAATCCATGAAGATGCAAAGCCCAATTTGGTCAGACACTGGTGCAGATAGCTCCACTCCACACGATCATAGGCCTTCATCATATCGATCTTTAGGGCAAAGAAGGGTTTCTTCAGACGTTGATTCCGGATGGTGTGAAGGCACTCATAAGCAATAAGGGTGTTATCCGTGATCAACCTGCCAGGAACAAAGGCACTCCGACTCTCCGAGACCACCACATGCAGAATAGATTTCAGGCGATTGGCAAGAACTTTGGAAGCAATCTTGTAAAGAACATTGCACAGACTGATAGGACGGAAGTTCTTCAACAGTTTTGGTTTGGAAGTCTTTGGGATCAAGACAATAACTGAATCGCAGAAACCTTTAGGGATTGGCCTTCCCTCCAGAAAGCCACGAACCGCATGACAAATGTCATCACCCAAGAACTCCCAGTGATTTTGGTAGAAGAGAGCCGGGAAACCATCCGGACCTGGTGCCTTGGTCGGCCCCATCTGAAACAAGGCAGCCCTAATTTCCTCATTAGTATACGGCCTGCACAACTCAGCATTCATTTCATTGAAAACTTTACTCGGGATCGCCTGCAGAAGCTCATCAGCAGCCGTGCGTGGCTTGGACGTGAAGAGCTGCTCATAATAGGCCTGCACCAACTGTTTTATCTGACTTTGAGTAGAACAGACCGAGCCATCATCCCGAAGGAAAGAGTGGATTTTATTTGTTCTCCGCCTGGCCGTTGCACGGGCTTGAAAAACCCCGTGTTACGGTCACCGGCTTTGAGCCAGTCCACTCGAGACCGCTGCCTCTCCATAATCTCTTCACGCTCAAACATCTCGCATAACTGACCTTCAATATGTTTCTCCTCAGCAAGCGAAGACGGGGAGGGCAGTGACACCCTAATGGTAGCAAGGCGACGTTCCATCTTGCCTATATTCTTATGAATAGAACCGAAGGCCTCCTTGCTCCAGGAGCGCAGAGAGCTAGCCACCCCCTTGAGGTTCGTCCAGGTCGAGCTCAAAGTCGACAAGCCATCTCTGCCCGCCGACCAAGCCTGCTCAAGAGTTTCACGATAGTCAGCCGCACGCAGCCACATGGCCTCAAACCTGAAACCTTGCTGCACTGGGATCGTACGGTGCATGTGAGAATCTTCCTGTAGACGAACAAGGACCGGATAGTGGTCAGATGTGGTGGCGATAATATTCTCCACATTGCAAGCCTCAAAAAAGTTGGAGAAGTCACTATTCGCCATGGCTCGATCCAAGCAACAGCGAACATTACTGTTGGGGTCCTGTCTGTTACACCACGTGAACTTAGGACCGGAAAATCCTAAGTCAGTCAATCCACAGTCCAACATGCAATCCCTAAAAGTAGCCATTTGAGAATCTAGCATGTCTCTGGGCTCGCAGTGTTCATCACCAGTAAGCACCTCGTTGAAGTCACCACAGCATAACCATGGACCCGTCCAGGAATGATGCATCCATCGTAGAAGTTCCCAAAAGATTGGTCTATCCTCTCTTCTTGGCTCGCCGTAGACAAACGTCGCTCTCCACAGCAAACCCTCATCAAGTTTCACCTAAACATCAACGCATCTCTTGTTGGTTGCCTTAACCATAACATTTGCTGCATGTGTCCAAAACAAAGCAAGACCGCCACTGAGCCCCTCTCTGCTGATAGCATAACAGCCCGAAAAACCCAATGACCACATGAAATTCCTCACCCGCGAATCCCTCCATCTTTGTTTCAGAAAGAAAGAGGAGGGAGGGTCGGTAGAGCTTCACAAGCCAGCGAAGCTCGACAGATCGACCCCAGGCCTCGACAGTTCCAGCAGATGATACTCATTGCGTAGGGCGGGGCTGCGTCGCAGCCGCCGCCGGATCCGCCGATCGAGAGTCTGATGTGCGTTGTTTTTTGTTCGAGTCCTCATCACCTAGCTGCTCCACATCAATATTAGCAGCGAGGGGGTCCGTTGCCAAGACCAAAGAAAGATCATTTGCATCAAAAGACGCCTTGTCACAGATCACCAAAGGGGCCTTAGCTTTTGCCGCCTTCCTCTTATGTCCGGATGTACCCACAGTGTCATGACTGCCTGAAAACAGCTCCTTGCTTGTAGCAGCACTCCGACCCCTCCCTCGCCCTCGGGAGGAGGGGGTACGGCCATGGCCTCTCCCAGCTCGTTTGATAGGAGAAGAGACCTCACCCTCAGCCGCTTCCGAGACCATAGTGGCAGCAGCTTTGGCCCGACCAGAGGTAGTAGGCCGTTGGCCGCCTTCTCTTCCATCAGAACCCGCAGACGACGAAGCCGTAGAGGACTTCGAACCGCCCGCCCTGTTGTGCCTCATCCTGAACACATATCCTCTTAGCTGCATATGGGAGGTCACCATTCACATCCCGGACACCTGGAGATGGGCATAGTACAGAAGAATGGCCCAGGAGGCCGCACGAGTAACAGTGAAAAGGCAGTCTCTCGTACATCACCGAATAAGTGTCCGTCGATTGAAGCTTGACTGAAGTTACTGTCACATAACGCACGAGTGGTTCACCAACAGAAATCTCCACCCGTGCACGCATATATCCTCCCCAGCAGCGCCCATCCGAATCAGCATCAACCTTGATGATATTACCAATAGGCTTTGCAAACTCCAGGCCAAGTTATGCTTTCATCAACCTTGGAGGTAAGTTCATTATACGGGCCCAAATAGCCAGACGATCAAAACTGACTTGAAGGGGTTGAGTATTCAGGTCAAAAACCTTGAGCATGACCGTGTGCTTGCCCACCATCCAAGGCGAGCCCTCGATCACCCTGGTTCTATCCGCCTGGGTACCAAATTTAGCAACAAAAACATTGTCCCTGTAGAGATGGAGCAGCAATCCCCTTGGGTTGCCCCAAGCAGGTCTCATAGCAGAAGAGATAGTCTGAATATGTAGGATGTTCGGGGATAGAACCTTCCCCACCAGCGCGCAATCCGGAGCTACCAAATCCGCTTCATCCTCATCATCCAGCACCACGGGTTTCGCCTCGACAGCCGTCAGACGAAGTCGTTCCATCATCTCCTCAACATGATCCGCCACGCGGGTCGCCGAGGATGAAACCCCCGCCGAGGGAGATGGAGTTGGGGCCGCTGTCGACCCCCCAGCGATTGGACGCGCCCGGGTGGCATCGCCATCACCGCCGCCCGGTGCAAACTCTCTGGCCCCAAAGGCCAGTGATCCCCCCACATCTCGAGTCCCTGCCATGGGTACGCGACGAACCCGAAGAAACTGGCCCTGCCAAGGGTGGGCAGCGATACAAAGAAGGCCCCTTAATCACCCCGAGCAAAGACCAGATCCAGGAGACGCAAGCACCAGGGGTAGCAGGAGATCCGATCGAAGATGGGGGAAAAGAAGGATCAACGACGGAATCGGAGACCCAGAAAGTGCTCAAAGCCCTAGGAACCGCTCGTCGTCCAGGAGTCGCGAGAGCCTAGGAGAAAAGGCATCGTGCGCCTCCACCTCATTTTGTATTCTTGTTGCTCTCTGCTAATGATCATGCAAGGCCAACAATTGCTGGATCTTTCAAAAAAAATATCATTGCTGAATCCACCTTGTTTGCGAGGCGACTGTTTAATGCCAACTCGGGACAAACGAAGCTTTCGATCTGGCGTGACGTGTTGTTCACAGCAAATAAATAAGCTTTCGTACTATTATGAAGATTAGTGGATGGAAAGAAAAGTTGTTATCGGCTGGTGGAAAGGAAATTTTGCTTAAGTCTGTTGTTCAAGCTATCCCAACATATGCAATGTCCGTCTTTAAAATTCCTAAAAATATTTGCAAAGGAATCATAGACGCGATGTCGCAATTCTGGTGGGGTGACGAGGACAATCAGAAAAGGATGCACTGGATGGCGTGGTGGAAGATGTGTGTTCCAAAAGACCAAGGTGGAATGGGTTTCCGTGATATACACTGTTTTAACCTGGCTTTGTTAGCGAAACAAGCATGGCGCCTCTTGGAAAATCCTGAATCGTTATGTGCAACAATCCTAAGAGCAAAGTATTTCCCGAAGGGCGATTTGATGAGCGCGGTATTAAAAAAGGGCTCCTCTTTTACGTGGCAAAGTATTATGGCAGGAGTGGTTTCACTCAGGAATGGCTATATATGGAGAGTCGGAACAGGAGAAAAGATTGACACATGGAGAGATGCATGGATCCCAAATTGTGCAGATAGGAAAATTATTACACCGAGAAGGGGGAATCTCCTGACGAAAGTTTCTGATCTTATTAACCCAATCACGAATTGTTGGGATGAAGATTTGGTGAGACGAACTTTGTGGCCAATTGATGCCCGTAGAGTCCTAGCGATCCCAATCCCTATGCACAATATGTCAGACTTTATTGCATGGAGTTATACAAAAAATGGTTTATACACTGTACGATCAGCGTATGTGGAGGAATGGAAAAAACAGCATGGGAGGAAATTGGAATACTCAGATGGCATGGGTAGTAGTAAGGTCAATCCTATTTGGGGTAAGATCTGGAAATTAGCTTGTCCGGCGAAGGTTAAAATTTTTATTTGGCGGACGCTCCACGGGACTCTACCGTGTCGCGTTGCACTGGCCAACAGACATATAAAAACTCAGCCAATATGCGCAGCATGTTTGGATGGGCAAGAGGACACGAAACATATATTATTCTGTGCCATAAGGCAAAAGAAGTGTGGGAATATTTGGGGTTGTATGAAGTGGTAAAAAAAGCCTGCATCATTGACCGTGCAGGAGAGGCAGTCCTTGAATTCTTACTCCTTATGCCTGATCATGAATTACCTATCTTGGGCTCCCGGAATGCAGGGGAACTAATCGCTATAGCTGCTTGGTATTTATGGTGGAATAGACGGAAACTAGTCCATGAGGGTAAGTCTCAAGAGGCGTCTCAAACCTCCATGGGGATTAGGGCTATAACAGCAAATTATGTAAATGCCCACTCACCTAAAGCAAAGAGAAAGAATGAAGGATGGCACAGACCTCCCATGGGGTTTGTTAAATTGAATGTGGATGCTTCTTTTGATCATGATCAGCTTCGGGGCACAGCGGGTGCTGTTATCAGAGATGACAAAGGGAATTTCATAGTAGGTGGTAACTGGAAGATTCAGTACTGTGCGGATGCTCTGACAGCGAAGGCGTTAGCACTCAGGTTTGGTTTACTGTTGGCACAAAAAACGGGCTGCAATCGTCTCATTATCAATTATGATAATATGGATGTCATTGACACAATGAAGAACGGTGGAGAGTCTGCGGGAGCGGCGGCGGCAAGTTTTGAGGATTGTTTTTTTATAGCCTATGATTTTTCACAAACCAGTTTTGAACATTGTAATAGAGAAGCGAACAAAGTAGCTCATGAGCTTGCTAGATTAGCAAAATGTTCCATGGCTAGGGATTGGATAGAGGAGCCCATGGAAAATCGTGTAACTCTTCTGATAGACGATGTAACTCTTATTTCTAATTAATAAAGTTCAAGCTGTTCTTTTTTTAAAGTACTTCGTATCCATCACGAGTACTTAGCTCGTCACTGTCCTATCAAGTTTCAATTCGACCATGGGTCCATGACTCGCTTCAATCAATCCCGGTCAGGATCCAACTTCTGTATCCTATTTACTCGCCGGACCCAATCAACTCTGCAGATCCTAATCAAGCAGCATAGATAGATGACATCGCCGTCACCGTGGCCTGAAAACCTCCTCGCTCCCATCGTCGCCGGCCTCCGAGCGACGTGCAGTTCATGGCGCGCCGTCCCATCGCCGCCGCCTCCGTGGTCCGAACTCCCACAGGACCTCCTAGGCCTCATCGTCGCGGGCCTCCCAGACCCGGCCGATCGCGCTCGCTTTAGCTCCGTGTGCCGTTCCTGGCGCTCGGTCCCCTGCCCCTACCAGCGGCAGCTGCCGTGGATCGACGCAGTCTGCCGTTCCTGGTACTCCATTTCGTCTCCTGAAAAACCACTACCTTCGGTCAGTGCCGAGCGCCGTTTCACGGGACTGTTTTCGGCGACCTCCCAACGCCAGCCATCGTCCTCGATTGGACGCACGGCGAGGAAAGGCATGCCTACTTCTTGCACAATCCTTTCAAGGGAAACTGTGCCGCTCCCGGAGCTGGAGGCCGTCATCGGTGATGTCTCCGAGTTTTTCATGATCCGCAAGGTACTCATGCGATCGACCCCAGATGACCCCATCGTAGTTATGACCAACAACAAGGATCTCCCTATATTTTCAATTCAGCGAGGGAAGGGTGCACTTTTACCACAGCCGCAAATAAATTGGGGCGTCATCATCGACGTTGCATTTCTTGGGGACAAATTATGGGGAATCACCATGGACGAGGAGCTTATCTGGCTCCCTATCACCTTTGACGATCTCGACGGCATACCCATGGCCACTAGTATTGAGCAGGTCATCTGGAGCAACATTGGTGACGCCAATGTAGCAGACAATGATGAGGACGAGGACGGAAACAACAGAGGCTATGTGGGTGACGGGCAAAACAATGGTGAGGCTGAGAAGGATAACGATGAGCTTCTTAGCGCAGAGGGCAAAGCCAAACGTCCTAATCACGTCATGGTGTTGAAAGCTAGGGATGGCATGGTAGGCTACGGCATCCAAGTTGAAGTCGACTCTATGATCTTTCGGTTCTTGGTCGAGTCATGCGGGAAGCTTCTCATGGTGATTCGAGAAGCGAATATGAGATTCACTTGCAAGATGGAGGTTTTCGTGGCCGATTTCAATGCAGGTGCATGGGTTCCGATCTCCGGCGGTGAGCTAGGTGGCCAAACGCTTTTCATCAGCAAACTCTTCAGCAAGTCTGTTTTAGCCTGTGGGGAGGTAGAACCAAATGCTATTTATTTTGTTGATTTTGGTGAAGTCTTCTACATCCTCCCAGGCGAGACGCATTGGTCATTTCCGGAGGGTGAAATTTTTTCACTTCAATACCACAACGAGGATCTTTCCTCCACACTGAACAAGTTTATGCATTAGGAGCGAACTGAGCATAACTCATCAAGTTATGTTCCTTGTGGTCAACCAGCCCACTAGGGTTCAAGTTCTAAATTTAGCACCAATACTTGCATTTTTTCCTTCAACTATGAAGCGTCTATGTTGACTTTGTCAATCTCAAAATATTGTGTCGGCTCAGTATTTCGGAGGTGTTCATTAGGGTAGGATGTGTGTGTGTGTGCGCGCGTTTATAGCGGTGAGTGTATGTATGTGTATGTGAGCAGCTATGCGATTAGGGTGTCACCGCCAATTCAATTGTGTGTCTTTTGTCTGTTACAATTGTGTCAAATATGGTTTATACTTTATATTATGGCATTCAAAAAATGTTGGATACAACCAAGTATAGTAGGAGTATAACTTTAATCCATTGACAAAACATGACTCTAAATAAAGGAAAAACTGTAGCTATGACTATATGTCCCACATTCTTATCGAAGCCAAAAATAAACTTGCTATCGTAGCACCACCATAGCTCTTCTTGGCATCAAGAAATCTATCCATTGAAGTACCTAAAAATACCTCATTGAATCGCTTCAACCCTAGACCACCTCGATTTTGACAGGCAGTTGGGCTAGTATGGTGATAATGAAGTAGGAGGACTTTTATTCTAGACGAGATTGCCATCACCGTCGAAGCAACATCACCGCGACACCAAAACCTGCTACTGGACTGATGAGAGACAATAATCCCATCCAATCCTCCCTACAGTGTCGATGCAACGGCCATAGCCACAGGGGAGATGAGATTGATCTTGTGACGGCTAATGTTTATTTTCTCACATCTACTACGGTTAAGTCCACATATATACATGTGCCTCACTTTTGCATTGTCACACCAGAGGGACTACCTCCTCGTGTGTGACATTAGTTTGGAATCAGACGTGCCTTGGACATCCACTATGATGACTAGGGAGATGAGATGGTAGCAAAAAAGATTAGGCTTTGTTCATAGGCCGTAAGAATCCTTCCCGTATGCAGGGCCCATCGATCATTGTGGATCTAGTGTTGTTTGTTGGTACAAGAAGTCGAGAACAAAGACAAACTAACTAAGATAGATGTTATTACAATCAATATATGAGTGATTCTATGACACTCCAAAAATGAAAGTTCCCAGAAAAATTTGAAACAAATCCCAAAAATCCACACTACCCTTATGTTCAATCTGGAAATGTTTCAACAAATGTTGCGAAATAGAAAAAATTTACAACAAAAATTCAAATTCATAGCCATTTTGGGTCAAATTTTGGCCAAATAAAAAAATAGAAAATTTTAAATGTTTTCTCAAAAACCCATTTTAAAGTTTCAACAAGCTTTATCAAGTAGAAAGAATAGAAAAAAAACAAATTCAAAGTTATTTTGGGTCAAAGTATGGCCAAAAAAATCCAGATAAATTCCAAGAAAATCTCAAAAAGTCAAACTACCCTTATATTCAATCTGGAAGAGTTTCAACAAGTTTCTCCCAATAGATAAAAATGCAAGCATTATTCAATCGGTTTTGCTAAAACTCAGTCGAGTGAGACTTAATCAAGTCTCAGTCAACGTTGTAGCATTTTCTTCCATCGTTTGCAACATTTTTTTCTACCTGCTGTAGCATCCGTCTTGCTGGTTGTAGCATGTCGTCCCTCATCGATTGTAGCAAATCATCTCATCGGTTGCAACATCCTTCATTGACGGTTGTAGCATTTTAGTTAGAACGGTTATAGCATTTGTGGTCGTTGCTTGCAATATCGTCGCAACATTTTTCGTCTCTGCTTGTAGCATCCAACCGTACCGCTTCTAACAAAAAACCTACACTGAAGTCACTCGACTGAGACTCTGTTAAGCCTCAGTCGACTGAGTTCTACAGACCCTGATACAAGTTCAGGAGCATGGTTACCTAGCAGACGAGTTGGCACTGACGGGGATGTTGACTGGTTAAAACCGGTTCAAAACAGTCAAAAACCACCACATGGTTGTCTCGTGTCCCACTTTTGAAAGTTGAGGAATGTAACTACTATTGGGAGAGTAGATTTGTAGTTCAGGGTTATAAGCACTACCCTTATATTCAATCTGGAAGAGTACATTTGTAGTTCAGGGTCGTGTTTTAGATTTTGATGGTAGTTTGGGATTGTAAAACTGTATGGACTTGTCTTAAAAATCAAACCTTCTTAAGCAGCGAGGTGAGCCGTTATCTCTGTTGAGAAACCGGGTCCACCATGATGGTGGCGGCTACTACGTGCGATGCACGGTTTAGGCTGGCCATAGTGGGGTAACATAAGTAGTATCATATACTTGGGACTCGCAAACATGCTTATGTGGCATGCAATTAAAGAAGAGAGAGATGGTTATAGTAACATAGGTAGATACCGTAACATAATAAATGTGATGCTACTATGTGTCATGCATGACAATAAATGAGACCACCTATGATACTAATCTCTGATACTATGCACTATAGAGGTAGTAACATAGACTAGTAACATATGCATGTTACTAATCTAAGTTACTCCCCACTATGACCAGCCTTAGCCCCCTCGGTTCCACACTTTACATTAAGTGGATACTTATCCCTTGACCCTTTACCCCTATATAAAGAGACGAGGAGCAATCATTATAACAGTTGATCATTGATTAATAAAGATAGTCTACACCATACTTCCCTGTGTTCATCTACTTTTGTGTGTTCGACTACTTCGTTTACGACGCTCGCTCTTGCTCCGCAACCTCGGACCAGACTCGCCGGTGGAGTTGCGGAACACGTTATCAGCATGCTTCGCTTCATCAACTCTCCGTCAAGCCTGCAGCACGCAGGCTTTTGTCGATCCCGTGGAGGTATAAGATCCGATCTCCACTTTTACAAAAATGGATTCCTCTCTTTACTACGATTCCGTTTTTGCATAAGTTTATTTTTCGGATAGATCTACCTATGGTGTGGATTTTTCTCCCAAGAACTGGCTGACGAATACGAATACGTCGCCGACCAATGTCGATGTTCTTAGATCATGAGAGACTTGTTGACTACACTATACGGGAGTCGGTACATATCATGATCCAGATGGTCATGGTACCGCCGCAACGCACCGGCTGTGCCATGCGCCGTCGAAGTTCCGGATGAACACGACGAAGACCGCATCCCAAGGCAGACGTCCAGATGACGCCGTGCCAAGCCATCGACGGCATCGCCATGGCCCTGCTGGCCGTCCCCGTGCCCGCTGCACGCTCGCGCCTCCGCGCTCTCGCGTGCCCTGCTGGTCGCCGTCGCCACGCGCCGTAGGCATCGCCGGCCGCGACCCCGCTGGTCGCGCACGCCCGCCGCTGGCGCACGCCCATGTCCTCTGCCGGCCGCAACCCCGCTGGTCGCGCGCGCCGCGCCGTGCCCGCTCACGCTTGATCTGCCCGGAACGCCGCCGCGCGCACGTGTGCCTGCTGCTCCTGCCCGCGTCTGCTCCCGCTGGCCGATGCTGCGCACGGCCGCCGTCCTCACGCGGGCCCCGCTAGTCACGTCGCCCGTGTCGCACGCCATGGCCGCGCTCGCCACTCGACCGCGCTCGTGCACGGCCAGCCGCCGTCGCCGGGGCTCCAGCCGCCGCGCGCGCTGCCCTCGCTGGCAGCCTGGCACCTGCAGCCGCGAGGCAGCGGGACACAGCCGCCGCCACCCCACTCGGGCGCTGGGGAAACCTAGCGTCCCCTTGGGCTGCGTGGGGCTAGCCGGTCGGGCCTGCTAGCTGCTGGGCCATCTGGGCCGTGGCCCATGTGGTCTGTCCTCCCTTCATAAAAAAACAGGAGGACGAACTCGTCACTGCTAGGCGAGCCGAAGGCCCATTTTCGGCCCGCTGCCGAGCCGGCCCGAGCTGGACAGCAGACGCGCGCGGAACTTTTGCATTTTAGCCCCTGCAGTTTTCTGTTTGTACGCGTATTTTATTCCTGCTGTAATATTTCGCGTAGAAGCCCCTGAAACTGCGTGTTTTCGCTGAAAAATGCGTATTTTTGGCTTTAAAATGTCTCGGGAATTCAATTTTTTGGC
Source organism: Triticum urartu (assembly GCF_003073215.2). Lineage (NCBI taxonomy): Eukaryota > Viridiplantae > Streptophyta > Magnoliopsida > Poales > Poaceae > Triticum > Triticum urartu. Next base: position 497,251,906 of record NC_053027.1, on the reverse strand, counting down.
TAGTTCTCACGTACTAGACGCGCTTAACATGTTGTCTTTTGTAACATGATTTTATTGTATGTTTTTACTACTGTAGATTAATTGTTTAGCACTCTTAATCACTAAGTAAATCATATAATAACATGTTTTAAATAATGGAACGTCATTTTTATTAAATAAGTTTATCAACATCGCATTTGTGCAAAAGATTACCTGCTGTAATCTCATGATTTTTGCATAAATCGCAAATGGCCGGAATTGTCAACAAGGAGTTTGCTGAGTTGGCCCAGACGGGGCTGAACTACCTATCATGGGCCTCGGACTGTGAGATCTTTCTCCAGGTCAAAACCCTCCTGAGGGCGATCGGTAATGGGACCCAGCTGGCACCCACTGATCCCAAGTTCGAAACTGAGAATGCGCAGGCTCTGCATTTTCTCCGTCATCACATGTCACCTACTCTAAAAGACGAGTATATGGCTGAGCGGAGTGCTTCTGGCCTTTGGACCGCTCTTAAGCAGCGGTTTGAGCGGATGAAGTACATGGTGAAGCCACGTCCAGAGGCAGAGTGGATCCGTCTGAGGTTTGCGGACTTCAAGATGGTTGGGGAGTACAATTCGGCTCTGCACCGGATTTGTACGACTCTTCGGTTGTGAGGTACTGAGATTACCGACACCTAGAAGATTGAGAAAACCCTATCCACTTTCCACCCTGACGCGGTCCTGTCCACATGGAACTACCGCCAGGGCAACTACATGAGGTAGTCAGAGTTGATTGATGTCCTCCAAGTGGCAGAGGCGCGGGACGAGGTTCTGAAAAAGAACTTTGTCGCGCAACCACTTGGGGGGAGTTCTCGCCAGGAGGTGAACGCTCTCAAAGTCCGCAAGCCTCAACAGAGGAAGAGGGGCCGCAAGGGCAAGAAGAAGGGCCCTCAACCCTCCGCCCCCGCTAAGCAGCAAAAGCCGGGCAAGGGGGGCAGAGGCCTCAGGATTGCTTCCGGTGTGGCTCGGTGGAGCATTTCTCCCGCCAGTGTCGCGCACCACAGGAGGTCGTTGATGCATACAAGGCTCGGAAGGCTCGTGAGACGCACCTCGCCTTGTTTCAGGAGGGAGCACCACCGGTGCCCATGGCGGCACCCGTGATGATCTCTACGTGTAACGCCCCGAAGCCGATACTCCAGATGCCTTCCTTTTATTTTAGTTGTTGTCGTGTGTTTATTGTGTGTGGCATTGTCATAATTGTTTTGCATATTTGTTTTCCCCTATGTTGTTGCCATGATCATGATGAATGTCATTGTCATATTTTGCTTCTTGCATCATGTTCATCTTTTATTATATTGCATTGTGCCATCCTTGTTTGTTTGCCTTGGCTGTGTCACTTGCTTTGTTCTATGCTTCATGTTGTGATATTACCTTTGTCATTTTGTTGCATTTGCATCATGATCATCATTGTCATGTGCATATTTGTTGTGTGCTTGTTATCTTTGTGAACTCCTTCTCCTCGTCTTCTTTATTGCTCCATCTTGCCCTTCCATCTAAACCGTCATCAAGTGCAACACCCCATCACTAGCTTCTTCCTTTCAATTCTCACACATTTATTGCAAGTGGCATTTTCCTATTCCACTAAATGTTCACTTATTTTCTTTAAATCTTAGACCATGCCTACACACTCTCTGCCAAATTTCAGATCCTTTGGAGTTGTTTTGGTTGGGTTCAAAAATGGCTCAAGTTTGAATTTTATTCAAACTTGCATTATTTTTCTACCTCTAAAAATGCCCAAACAAATTTTATAAAATGGTGCATAATTCCAGGAGTCCATATGTATCCTTACTTCTTTCTATTTCTTACCCAATATCCCTGGCCTTTCCCTTTTGTTGGTTGTTTATTTAATGGACAGAATGTATGAAAAGGAAAAGGCCCAACTTGCTCGCAGCCACCTGAGCCTCTTCCCTCCTGGACCGGCCCAGCCAGCCTCCGGCAGCCCAGCTAGCCCGCAAGCGACAGGAGCTTCGTCCTCCTGTACGGCAGGCCATCCAGAGGAGCCACGTCGGCACGCCCGATGATTTGACGGCCGTCCGATGCACCTAGCCCCTATAAATCATGTCCAAACCCTACCCCGGCCTCTCCTCTATCCATTCAGACCCTCTCCTTCCCTCAACGCCGCCTAGGTAAGTCTCCACGCCCACGCCTTCGCTGCGGCCGCCATGACCCGAGCGAGCAAGAGCTCGAGCTCGGGGTAGCTTCCTCGCCGCGCCTCCGACCCTCCGGCCATCGTGGAGAGATCCCCGAAGACCCACTTCTTCAACTACGTTCACGCACGCACCTCTACGGCCTCTGGATCGACTACCCCGACCCATCTTCTTCCTCTTCTTCCCGGACCCGAAGACCGGCAAGTTCCGCACGTCATCGCGCCGTCTCCTTCGTCTCCACGGCCACAACTTCATGCCCTGTGGGCACTAGGTGAGCAGCCGCGTCGCCCAAGCCCTTTTTCCGCCTCATATTCGTCCTCTAGGGGCCGATCCATCCATGCCAAACCCCCAGCCACCGTGCTCTGCTGCGGAATGGCCACGAGCGTCATCTCTGTTCCGCCCGCTCCTACGCACACACATGCACGCTCGTCCGTGCGAGCACACAAGCACAACCTCACGCGCTGACGCACCCGAGCACCACGCCTCTGCACGTACCCACACACCTGCACCATGCTCGTTGTAGCTTCTTCATCCATGGTGTCTCCGCCCTTGTTCCCACGCGCTCGCAGCACACTAGCACACCTTGCCAGACGCTGCATCTGTCCACACACACACCCACCGCTCCTGTCGCAATGGCCTCCATTGAAGCAAGCCCCAGGCTTGTGCTTGGGTTCTCTGACCCTGAACCTGCTCGTAGACGCTCGCACGCGCATGCGTCATCCCACACCCATGCCTCTACAGCTATCACAACGCCACGACCATTCAGCTCACCTCGCTCCTGTGGACGCGAGCACACTCACACAACCGCCCGACTCATGCCTTGCCCCGCACTCGCGCACATCACCGATGTGGCTGCAGCCTCGTCGCGCGGTCGAGATATGCTCGTGCTCGAGCTCGTTCTCGAGTCCCAGCTGCATCCACGCACACACGCACCCTGGCACGTTTCCGCACCCCGCCGGTCCTCTGTGACCACAGCAGCTGTTGTCGTTGGCTCCCGTCGCCGACGAGTCCCCGTCCGTGCGCACTCCTCAGTTTTGGTCCTGGTCGCGATGCGCATATGCGTTACCTTAAGCCGGTCCCCCTTTACACCACGAACACATAGCTAGCCTAGTGGCTAGCGCAGCCACTGTCCACCCGAGGGGTCGACCCCATTTTTACTCTGTTCCTGTTATTTTCCACACTCAGCGCTCACTCGGGCCAAGTCCTCCTGAGCCGCTGCAGGTTGCTGCAATCCGGCCCGTGCATTTTTTTTCTAGTCTGTGTATTTTAGCATTTTCCAGTGCATTCTTATTCACAGAATTGCCATCATTTTGAATTGTTAACTAAATATGCATGCATCCAAATTAATCAAACAATACATGTAAAATGCTTAGAATTTTATCTAGTTTCACAATATCCAACTTTCATCCATGTTAAAATATTTAAACTTGTTGTTTGCATTATTTCTGCACATACGTCATGTTAAAATGGTTTAATTCATAACTAAATAACCGTATCTCCGTTTTAATTAAACTTTATATGTAAATGTCCATTTTTGCTCTGTTCATGTTATTTTGCACACTCAGCGCGCACTCGGGCCAAGTCCTCCTGGGCCGCTGCAGGTTGCTGCAATCCGGCCCGTGCATTTTTTTTTCCAGTCTGTGTATTTTAGCATTTTCCAGTGCATTCTTATTCACAGAATTGCCATCATTTTGAATTGTTAAAAACTAAATATGCATGCATCCAAATTAATCAAACAATACATGTAAAATGCTTAGAATTTTATCTAGTTTCACAATATCCAACTTTCATCCATGTTAAAATATTTAAACTTGCTGTTTGCATTATTTCTGCACATACGTCATGTTAAAATGGTTTAATTCATAACTAAATAACCGTATCTCCGTTTTAATTAAACTTTATATGTAAACGTCCATTTTTGATCTGTTCATGTTATTTTGCACACTCAGCGCTCACTCGGGCCAAGTCCTCCTGGGATGCTGCACGTTGCTGCAATCCGGCCCGTGCATTTTTTTCCAGTCTGTGTATTTTAGCATTTTCCAGTGCATTCTTATTCACATAATTGCCATCATTTTGAATTGTTAAAAACTAAATATGCATGCATCCAAATTAATCAAACAATACATGTAAAATGCTTAGAATTTTATCTAGTTTCACAATATCCAACTTTCATCCATGTTAAAATATTTAAACTTGCTGTTTGCATTATTTCTGCACATACGTCATGTTAAAATGGTTTAATTCATAACTAAATAACCGTATCTCCGTTTTAATTAAACTTTATATGTAAATGTCCATTTTTGCTCTGTTCATGTTATTTTGCACACTCAGCGCTCACTCGCCAAGTCCTCCTGGGCCGCTGCAGGTTGCTGCAATCCGGCCCGTGCATTTTTTTCCAGTCTGTGTATTTTAGCATTTTCCGGTGCATTCTTATTCACAGAGTTGCCATCATTTTGAATTGTTAATAACTAAATATGCATGCATCCAAATTAATCAAACAATACATGTAAAATGCTTAGAATTTTATCTAGTTTCACAATATCCAACTTTCATCCATGTTAAAATATTTAAACTTGCTGTTTGCATTATTTCTGCACATACGTCATGTTAAAATGGTTTAATTCAGAACTAAATAACCGTATCTCCATTTTAATTAAACTTTATTTGTAAATGGGGTAGAAAAATGCATAGATTAACTTGCTGCACTTTATTTTGCTGTTTAACAACATTAAAATTGTGTATAGGGCAGAACAGTACCAAATTCGAAATATGCTTATGAGGATTTTCCGAAATTGTTGTTTGTGTTTCCGGCCTCATTTAAACTTGCCTAAATAGGTAGTTTGCATATGCTTCACCTCTTGCCATGTTAACAACATTTAATCTTGACATGCATCATACTTGGTTGTGCACCATGTCATGTTATGCTTGTTTGTTTACTATGTTGTTTGCTTTCTTTCCGGTATTGCTTCTTCTTGATAGTTCCGGTACGTTGCGATTGTGAGGATTCGTTCGACTACGCTTGGTTCGTCTTTGTGGCTTCATCTTTTTCATGGACTCGTTCTTTTTCCTAGCGGGATTTCAGGCACGATGACCGTCACCTTGGATCTCACTACTATCATTTCTATGCTAGTTGCTTCGTTCTATCGCTATGCCGCGTTACCTACCACTTGCTTATTTCAAGCCTCCCAAATTGGCATGAACCTCTGACCTTTGCCACCCTTCGTAGCAAACCGTTGTTTGGCTATGTTACTGCTTTTGCTCAGCCCCTCTTATAGCGTTGCTAGTTGCTGGTGAAGATGAAGATTGCTCCATGTTGGATTATGTTTTATGTTGGGATATCACAATATCTCTTATATTATTAATGCATCTATATACTTGGGCAAAGGGTGGAAGGCTCGGCCTTATGCCTGGTGTTTTGTTCCACTCTTGCCGCCCTAGTTTCCGTCATATCGGTATTATATTCCCGGATTTTGCGTCCCTAACGCGGTTGGGTGATTTATGGGACCCCCTTGACAGTTCGCTTTGAATAAAACTCCTCCAGCAAGGCCCAACCTTGGTTTTACATTTGCCTCACCTAAGCCATTTTCCCTAGGGAGTCGCGTTCCCGAGGGTCATCTTTATTTTACCCCCCGGGCCAGTGCTCCTCTGAGTGCTAGTCCAAATCGAGCGATGTCCGGCACCCCCTGGGCAACCAGGGTCTATGCCAACCCATCGTCTTGCTCATCCGGTGTGCCCTGAGAACGAGATATGTGCAGCTCCTATCGGGATTTGTCGGCACATTCAGGCGGTCTTGCTGGTCTTATTTTACCATTGTCGAAATGTCTTGTAAACGGGATTCCGAGACTGATCGGGTCTTCCCGGGAGAAGGAATATCCTTCGTTGATCGTGAGAGCTTATAATGGGCTAAGTTGGGACACCCCTGCAGGGTTTGAACTTTCGAAAGCCGTGCCCGCGGTTATGTGGCAGATGGGAATTTGTTAATATCCGGTTGTTGTAAACTTGAAGAAAACTCTTCTAAAATACACCAACCGTGTGCGTAACCGTGATTGTCTCTTTTCGGGGTTGTTCGAGAGGAGAACACGGTTTTTGGGTTATGTTTGACGTAAGTAGGAGTTCATGATCACTTCTTGATCATTACTAGTTGATGTCCGCTTGTTCAGCTCCTCTTCTCGCTCTTGTATTCATAAGCTAGCCACCATACATGCTTAGTCGTTGCTGCAACCTCACCACTTTACCCCTTCCTTACCCTTTAAGCTTTGCTAGTCTTGATACCTATGGTAATGGGATTGCTGAGTCCTCGTGGCTCACAGATTACTACAACACCAGTTGCAGGTACAGGTTATGCGATGATCATGACGCGAGAGCGATGTTTACTCGTGTTGGAGTTCTTCTTCCTCTTCGTCGATCTTGGGTTAGGTTCCGGGTCGGCAGCCTGGGCTAGCAAGGTGGATATTGTTTGAGTTTCTGTTTATGTTTCATTTGTAGTCGGATGTTGTTCTCATGTATGATGATTGATGTATTCTTGGGGCGCTTGTGCCTTTCGTATGTATCCCCATCTATTTTTGTAATGTTGATGTAATGATATCCACCTTGCAAAAGCGTGTCAATATGCGGTTCTAACCTTGGTGGGACCTTCGTGTCTCTTTAGGATAGTATCGCATATTGGGCGTGACACTACGCCCCCTGTTGTGCCCATAGTGGCGACCCCCATGGTGCCCATCGCGGCGGCTTTGGCGGTCTCTAGTGACGCCAACGTTGCCATGGAGGTTGACCACATGGTCGCCTCGGCGGTGCCGCAACTAGATGTTGATGCTGCCTTCAAGATGATTTCTAAGGAGGATCAGCTCACTAGTATGGAGATTGCGGCTGAAGTCAATGGCTTCTTCACCGAGTCTACTTAGCATACCTCTTTGGTTATCATGATTCCGTGATTTGATACAATAAATTCGAATAAATTTGATTTGGTTGTAAGCTCTATGTGAGCATAAACTTATTCTTTACTTTGGCGATTGGATGACATTTATTCATTTATTCCATTATCTATACATGATAGTATGTTATGTTCTGGAATGTGTGCATTTATTATTAATGTAGCGTCTTCCTCATTACATTAATTATATGTCATATTTTAGAATGCGTGTGGCACCCGAATGGAGGAAACGTGACTTGCCGATAGCGCAACTACACATACCATTTTACGAGAAACTAAGTACTTTGAGTCTATTAAAAAATCTCCGGGAAGTATTATGAGAATCGCCGGTTACGGTTCGCACACAGTTGGCTCCGGACGAGCCACTATTATACTTCCTATGGGAACAACTTTGATCATTCATGATGCGTTGTTGTACCCGGAGTCAACTCGTACTCTTTTGAGCTTTAGAGACATCCGCGCCAATGGTTTTCATATTGAGACCGATTATGAGAACGGCAAGGAGTGCCTACTTATCACAAAGCAGGATGCAAATGGTAAACATGTTATCGAAAGTCTTCCTTCGTTCGACACAGGGCTATACTACACTAAAATAGTAGCACCGCCCGTGTACACTACCTTCAAGACTGTTTTTAGAAGCTCTGAACTCTTCTGCCTCTGGCACGATAGGTTAGGCCACCCCGGACTTAGGATGATGAGAAATATAATTAACAACTCGCATGGTCATAATGTTAACGTGAAGAACTTCCCGAATCCCGATGATTTCGTATGCTCCGCATGTGCCACGGGGAAGTTAGTCATTAGGCCATCGCCCCTCAAGGTGAGGGATGAAATCCCCGCGTTCTTGGAACGTATCCAAGGGGACATATGTGGTCCAGTTCAGCCCCTCAAGGGGCCGTTTCGGTACTTCATGTTGCTAATTGATGCTTCCTCTAAATGGTCTAATGTTTGCCTGCTGTCAACACGGAACCATGCCTTTGCAAAGCTGATCTCTCAGATCATACAAATGAGGAATAATTTCCCTGATTATCGTATAAAGTCTATTCGAATGGACAACGCCGGAGAATTTACTTCAAAGGCGTTCGATGATTATTGCATGGCAATGGGAATCAAAGTTGAGCACTCGGTACCGCATGTTCATACACAAAATGGACTTGCCGAGGCATTGATTAAAAGAATTAAATTCATTGCCCGACCGCTCCTTCAGGGTTGTAATTTACCAACTACATGTTGGGGCCATGCAGTGTTACACGCGGCCAATCTCATCAACTTTAGACCGTCAGCCTACAACATCCACTCTCCTGTTCAGCTTGCGCAAGGGTCGGCACCGAAAATTTCCCACCTTCGTAGGTTCGGTTGCCAGGTATATGTACCAATACCACCACCTCAGCGATCAGCGATGGGCACGCTCCGTAAGTCGGGAATATACGTTGGTTATGAGACTGTGTCCATAATCAGGTATATGGACCCCATGACAGGTGATTGTCACACGGCTCGTTTTGCTGATTGCATTTTTTACGAGGATTTTTTTCCCGACTTTAGGGGAAGAGAATCAACGCCTTGATGCTAAAAGTCGAGAAATCACGTGGCAAGCCACGGGAATCCACGCTCATGACCCGCGCACTGCTGAGACTGAGAGAGAAGTCCAAAAGATAATAGATTTGCAGTCATTAGCAAATCAACTGTCTGACCACTTTAGTGACTTAAAGACTGTGACAAAATCGCATGTGCACGCGCGCAATGCACAGGAAAGGGTTGAAATACCGAATAAAAATGATGGTATACCCGCTCCCGTCCAAAGGCCTAAAAGGACGAGAGATTCGGCTTCTCAAATCCCAAGTACTCAGGGACGCCCGACGAAAAAGGATAAGAGAGATTTATTACAGCCTGTCGCCAAAGTACCCCAAAGTGAAACGGGGAGCCAGTCAAGACCTGGCACAAGTACGGAAAATTCAGTGAAATTCCGGACTTAAACTTTCCCATAGGGGAAACACCCAGCGGAGATGTGTGCGCACACATCGGCGCGGGAAATCTAAAGGACCTTGCTCTCATAATGGGAAATTTGGTAGAGCAAGTATTTGCGCCGGATGCGCTCCATGACGAAATGGCCATAAATTATATTTATACGGGGGAGTCCCTGAACCGAGCAACGGTGATTGTCGACATTAACTTTGCTATGAAAATTGCCTCAATCATAGATCTTTGACCCTGAGCCTAACACGCTCGCTGATTGCAATAAAAGGTCGGATTGGAAAGATTGGCAGCAGGCAATTACTGCCGAATTATTATCTCTCAAGAAAAGGAAGGTGTTCGGACCAGTTTGTCGAACTCCTCCCCACATTCGCCCTGTTGTCCGTAGGTGGGTTTTTGTTCGAAAAAGAGATGAAAATAATAAGGTAGTACGGTACAAAGCAAGGCTCGTCGCTCAAGGGTTCACTCAACGACCAGGTGTCAATTTTGAGGAGACTTATTCCCTGGTCATGGATGGAGTTACATTTAGATACTTGATCTCGATGGCAGTAAACATGGGCTTGAAAATGAAACTAATGGATGTTTTCACTGCTTACCTGTATGGTAACTTGGATTCAAACATATACATGAAGGTTCCTGAAGGTATCCCTGTTCCAAACCATGATAGAGCAAACATGAGTCTATACAGTGTTCAGCTTCAAAAGGCACTGTACAGACTCAGACAGTCTGGTAGAATGTGGTATAATCGCCTAAGCGATTTCCTTCATGAGAAGGGCTACACGAGCAATAAAGATTGCCCGTGTGTTTTTATACGCGATCCCAAGATGGATTCTGTATAATCTCGGTGTACGTGGACGATTTAAACATAATTGGTACGCTTGAGGATATTGAGGAAGCGAGTTCCTACCTGATGTCGAAATTCGAGATGAAGGATTTGGGTAAAACCAAGTTCTGTCTAGGTCTACAACTTGAACATTCCTCTGATGGGATTCTAGTGCACCAGTCGGCCTACACCCAGAAGGTGTTGGAGAGATTTGGATTTGATAAGGCATATCCTTCTAAGACCCCGATGGTCAGAAGATCTTTACAGCCAGACAGGGACCCGTTCAGGCCAAAGGAAGAGGGGGAGGAAACTCTGGGACCAGAGGTTCCTTACCTGAGTGCAGTTGGAGCACTCATGTACCTCGCAAATTGTACATGGCCAGACATTGCGTTCGCCGTCAGTTTGCTTGCACGGTACAGTTCTGAACCTACCAAAAGACATTGGAAAGGTGTCAAGGACGTCTTTCGTTACCTGCAAGGGACCAAAGATCTTGGTCTGTTTTATAAAAGAAATCAAGACCTATCTATTATAGGCTATGCCGATGCTGGGTACCTATCGGACCCGCATGATTGCAAATCGCAGACTTGATATGTTTTCCTTTATGGTGGAACTGCGTTTTCCTGGAAATCGTCCAAGCAAACTCTTGTGTCGACTTCCACGAACCACTCGGAAATCATGGCACTATTTGAAGCGTCAAAGGAGTGTGTATCGCTTCGGCGGATGATCGGCCACATTCAGCAGACATGTAGGCTGAACAACATACAAACCCCTACCATTATCTATGAAGATAATGCTGCTTGTGTTGCACAAGTCCAGATGGGTTATGTGAAGAGTAACCTCACAAAGCATATTAGTCCCAAGTTCTTCTATGCACATGAGCTGCAGCGGTTGAACGAGGTGAGAGTTTTGCATACTAAGTCCTGTGACAATCTCGCTGATATGTTCACTAAATCATTACCGGCATCAACCTTAGAGAGGTGTGTGCGTGGAATCGGTATGATGAGACTTAGAGAGATGCAAGGTTCAGGGGGAGAAATGATGAGACTTAGAGAGATGCAAGGTTCAGGGGGAGAAACTTCACAAACTCGTCGTTAAAATCTCGATCCTGATGATCGAGTACTCAACTTGATGGTTGAGTGCATTGTACTCCTTTTCCCTTGAGTGAGTTTTCCTGATGTTTCTCACACTAGGTTTTTGACGAGGCAATTCGTGCAATACAATAACGTATACTGTGTGCTCTTTCTCCATATTTTTTCCCACTGGGTTTTTTGGAGTTTTGAGGCATAGATATACTAATAATTACCCAAGGAGGAATGTTGAGAAACCGAGTCCACCACGATGGTGGCGGCGGCTACTTGTGATGCACGGTTTAGCCCCCCCTCGGTTTCACACTTTACGTTAAGTGGGTGTTTATCCCTTGACCATTTGCCCCTATATAAAGAGACGAGGAGCAATAATTGTAATAGTTGATCATTGATTAATAAAGATAGTCTCCTTCATACTTCCCTGTGTTCATCTACTTTTGCGTGTTCGACTACTTCAACTACTTCGTCTACGACGCTCGCTCTTGCTCCGCAACTTCGGACCGGACTCGCCGGCGGAGTTGAGGAACAATCTCTTCTGTCTCGTCCTGGATGCGTGAAAGAGACGGCCGGGCGAACGACGGATCGGAGATTCCGATGTGTTCGTTCGCGAGGCAACCGTGCCAGCTCGGGACAGCCAAGCTCCCCAACTCCTCTATCCTAGTATTTTATTTGCCGTGCCCAATCAACTTGCATATTACTGTGGTACGATCCTAATCAAGCAGCGTAGATAGATGGCATCGCCGTCCCCGTGGCCCGAAAGGTTCCTCGGTCCGGTCGTCGCTGTGGCCTCGGCGCGACGTGCCGTTCGTGGCGCTGCGTCCCCACGCCGTCGCCGCCGTGGTCCTAACTCCCACTGGACCTCCTAGGCCTCATCATCGCCGGCCTCCCGGACCCGGCCGATCGCGCCCACTTCAGCTCCGTGTGCCGTTCCTGGCGCTCGGCCCCCTACCCACGGCAGCTAACTTGGGTCGACGCAGTGTGTCGTTCGTGGCACTTCGTTTCATCTCCTGGAAGACCGCTACCTTCGGTCAGCGCGGGCCGCCGTTTCTCAAGATCGTCACCCCCGACCTCCCAACGCCAGCCACCATGGCGCCATATGTGGCGCTCGATCTTCCCACCACGGCGGCAACAGCCGTGGACCGTGCTTCCCGGCGGCTTCTTCCTCGATGACCTCGCTTCGGAGTCATCCGACCGCGGGTCGGAAGCAGCCACCTCCTTCCCCAAGAAACTGCACTGCGTTGGCTCCACCGACAGCTGGCTCGCCTTCGACTGGACGGACGACGAGGAAAGGCATGCCTACTTCTTGCACAACCCTTTCTCAAGGGCAACCGTGCCGCTCCCGGAGCTGGACGCCGTCGTCGGTGATGTCTCCGAGTTGTTTAGGATCCGCAAGGTGCTCATGCGATCGACCCCCGATGACCTCATCGTGGTTATGACCAACAACTGGGATCTCCCTATATTTTCAATCCAGCGAGGGAAGGGCGCGTTGTTACCACAGCTGCAAGCAGCTCCCTTTGACTTTGGGACCATCATCGACATTGCCTTTCTTGAAAACAAACTCTGGGGAATCACCAAGGACCAGGAACTTATCTCCCTCCCCATCACCTTTGACGATGTGCACGACATACCCATGGCTACCACTATTGAGCAGCTCATCTGGACCAACATTGATGCTGCTGCTCATGTGGCAGGAGATGACGAGGACGAAGACGGAAACAACAAAGGCTATGCGGGTGACGAGCAAAACAACGGTGAGGCTAAGAATGATAAGGATGAGCTTCTTCTTAGCGAAGAGGACAACGCCAAACGTCGTAATCATGTCAAATCGATGTTAAAAGCTAGGGATGGCATGATAGGCACCAACATCCAATTTGAATCCGACCATATCATCTTTCGGTACTTGGTCGAGTCGTGCGGGAAGCTTCTCATGGTGATACGAGAAGCCGATAGCCCGAGATTGACTTATAAGGTGGAGGTTTTTGTGGTCGATTTCAATGTCCTTGAATGGGTTCCGATCTCTGGCGGCGGGCTAGGTGGCCAGACGCTTTTCATCAGCAAACTCTTCAGTAAGTCTGTTTTAGGTCGCGGGGAGGTGGAACCAAATGCTATTTATTTTATCGATTTTGATGAAGTCTTCAGCATGAAATCCGCCAAGGCGAGATACATTGGTCACTTTCGGGGAAAGAAATTTCTTGACTTCAATACCATAACATGGATCTTTCCTCCGGAGTAGAACCAGTTCTTTATGCATTGGGCACTTTTTCGTTTAAAAAATTATATTTACCTTACTAGGTACATGTAGAGATTTATGCAGTGTGCACTTTCTTTTGGGGTGTCATTGCCAATTCAACCGGTGTGCCTTTTGTCTATTACACTTGTGTCAATTATGGTTTATACTTTTTAAAGATAAATATGGTTTATACTTTATATTATGTCAATGAACGTTGGACACAAGCATGTGACAATACACAACTCTAACAAAAGTGAAAATCATAACTATGACTATATGCCTCAAACTTCTTGGAGAAGTCACATCTCGACTGCACCACCATATGTCTTGTTAACAATGGATAACATCAAGAAATCCAGCCATTGAAGTACCCAAGTTGCTGAAAAAAGATGATGATGTCGTTTATGATGCATATGGAGGCACGCCAACAGACATCACATATAATCAACTCGTCGTCCATGAAGAACAATGGGGATGAAAACTTCCAGACTACTCGGCAATGCCGCGCGATGCCGCTTCCTCTTTTTGTGAGGTTGCCCCCATTACCGTTGGAGCGACGTCTCCACGACACCAAAACCTACTCCCTCAGTCCTAAAATAAGTTTCCCTCCCATCCGCCCTACGGTGCAGGCGCAACAGCCATAGCCATAGGGGGGATTGATCTTGTGGCGTCTAGGGTTTCTTTTCTCACATCTACTACGGTTGAGTCTTCTTTTTAGGGGAACTACTACGGTTGAGTCTATATGTGTGTGCCTTACTTTTGCATCGGAGTGATTGCCGTCGTTGTGTGTGACCTTGGTTGGGATCAGTCGTGCCTTGGACATCCATCCACCATGACTAGAGAGATGAGATTGATGACACAAAAGATTAGGTTTTGTTCATAGGCCGTATGAATGAAAGTGTTACTGTGTCTAGGGCCCGTCGACCGACCATCGTACTTGGCAAGCCAACACACCGAGGCTTCGGTGCCTTGTGATGTGGACCTGGTGTTGTTCGACGGTATGACAAGTTGAGAACACAGCTTGTAGCACAAGTCTAAGGCCTTGTACAATGGGAGATGCTTAGGGAGGTGCTAGAAAAATAAACCGAGTTTTTCTGAAGCACCGGTGCCTATTTCTACAAGAGACACGCTTAGTTAAACGTCTATTATGTATAAATAAACACCGGTGCTTAAGGAAAGCTTGGTTTATATCTCTAAGCACCTCCCCTAAGCACCTTCCATTGTACAAGGCCTAAGGCCAAACTTGCTACCCCTCTGATCTAAATTAATTGACGCAGCTTTAATGAAGTACTACAAGAGTGACAAACTAAGTACAGTACCACATTATTATTGTTGTTATGCATCAGAAAAGAAAAGGTATTATTGTTGATATAGCATCTCCTTACCCCGGGTAACCATGGCCATTTATTTATCCCAGAACCAGAAAGGTAGTTGGACCTGAACGGGAACTGAAGAAACCTTGGCGTGCCAAGTAGGAGTACAAACGATGTACCGTGCAGTCGTGCACGAAGATTCCCCTCCACCTTAGCTAATCTCATTCGGCGGTCCTGTTTTAGGAAGTTCTTCAAAATGGAGAATAACACCGGTCTCTTATCAAATGATGCGCACAACTATCTTTATTACATTATTATTCTATAATAAAGTCTTACAAGATAAATACATGAATCAACTCAAAGCCACCTTCCTAGCGAAACATGTTGCCCTATCTTGTGTCCTAACCTCTCAACACACACCTAAAAATCAGTGACCTCACTTCAAAATGGAGAATAACACAGGGACCAATAATCGCCCCACGACGCCTCCAGTGAGGTAATGACGCCCACAGGCACGGCCGTCGATGGTTCCGGCCGAGGTCGAAACAAGCTTTCGCTGTCAAACTCGCATCCAATATCGACTGGGCCCTTGGATCCATCTCCACTGTCTTCCGCCACACCCCAAGGGAACATCCCCATCGCCGATAGACATCTGCACACAACTGGAGCCCGAGCCCTGCCACCACCGCCAAGAACCGCCGGGGTGGGCCGTCGATCGTAGAAGAAGCCCCATCACTGCACGGCCGACGCCGGATAGGGACACCCGCTTGAAGATCCACCACGGTCGCGCCTCGAAACCATGGCAAAAGAAGGTCGCATCGCCCCCATCCTTGGCAGTCGCACGGCTTAGTTAGCCCGCGGCGACCTGAGGAGGCGACGAGAGTGTGGGTGAGAGTGGAGGGGCTTTGGACGAGAAATCCCATCGGTGGCTGATGGCTGGGGCGAGGAAAGCCTGAGATCGCCTGATCCCTTTTTTCGGATCAAGTCGACCTGATACTTGGATCGAATATGATCTTGTTTTAGGAAGTTGGAATGTTTTTGTTGTGAACATGTCGCGCGGGATCGAAACCAAGCACGACGTTGGCTTCATTCCCTGTCCTAAGCTGAGGTTGCTTTACACAGTCGCCTCACGAACCCGTCTCTTCCCTTGTTCCCGGGTGGTCCCATTCACGCGTGCAGCAAGATGACACACATAAATGTGCTGGTTAAAAACTACTTCCTCCATCCCACAATGTATGACAGAAGGAGTAAGGGCTAGTTTGGTTTGTGACCTGGCAAACATTTGCCTGGCCTGGGGAGTGCCTGAGACATGCCTGAAATATGTTTGGTTGGTGTCCTGTGCACTTGAATTCTTGCCTGGCCTGGAGTACGTAATATGACCATTAGCCTGGCTGGAACACCAGGCAAAATCATTAGCCTGCGCCAGGCATGGAGAATGGGATGCCTGGCTCAAGCCTGGAGCATTTAATAGTAGTTTTTTGGTCTATGGAGTTGTGGGCCAGCAGCTATTTATGGACAAATAAGGAAATAATAGCTACGTACACCTAGGACACTAACCAAACACCTTGTTCCCAGGCTAGCCTGGCCAGGCATTTATTTGGAACTTACCAGGCAAGTTTCGGGCGTGGTTTTGGTCCAGGCAGGAAGCCCAGGACTCGAACCAAACTAGCCCTAAGTCTGGTCTTCCATATTAACTGTTGCTGATTTTAGTACAAAGAGAATAATAAAAAAAGCGTTCAAATTTTTAGTACAAAGAGAATAATAAAAAGTAAAAATGCGTGTGAATTTGCTGGGAAGTCATTCACGTGTCTGACCTGGCAGAACCGCTGGGATCCACTGCAGGAACAAAAGTCGTAAGCAGGAAAGTACTCCTATGTGCCAATGCTAATGAGGTGTATGGATGCAATCCTCGAGCGTAGATAGACGGGAGACCGTATATACATGATCTACGTGGATTGGTTGTCGTGACATGTACGGAAGTTGTTGGTAGATCATATAGGGAGTGGTGGATGCTTGTGGAATATACTTGGAGCAGGCAATGTTACGTCGCGTGTGTGTATACTGGACGGGACATGTGGCGGATGACTGCCACCTAGCCCCTAGTGCCGTGGATAGATGAGGACGTGTACGCATCATGTTGCAGTTTTTGTTGTGCACGTCTTCCTTGCGACTTTGCGCAATTATCGCCTCACCTCAATGAGACCACGAATGGAGACGGTTTGCTAAAACCAAACGCCTCGCGTGTGGAGCCGTTCTTATCCAGCACCGACCCTCTGGTTCGCCATGTGCAACGTGCTTCTTGCTTCTTGGACAGTATATGATAATCATGTAGAGTCGACCTACTTTTGCATGATGGGGTTGCATGCCTTAATTATTGGTTAGCTATTTACATTAATCACTACTCACTCTGTTTCATAATTATTGCCGTGATCTGTTTTTCATAATTAAGCTGTAAAAAATGAACTCCACCTCGTTCAAACTCTTTTGGATAACATAATTTACTCACATTCTTGTGGTATACTGCTACTACCTAGTAGGAGTATGATTTACCCAAGCAACAGGTTAGAGTGAATCTTTTACGCAGCAGATCTTTCAGTCAAAGGGAGAAAGGTGAGCCGTAATTTGTCCCGTCCTGCCTGCCTGAACGCGTGAAAGGGACGGCCGAACAGAAGGGGACGGACGGAAGCGATCCCGCCGCGTTGGACTGATCTCGGGCGGTGGCTGCCAGCTCGGGACAACCAGACCAGCAGCTCTGATCAGCTAAAAATAAATGTTCCGAGATCCTAATCAGGCTCGCCGCATGTGATTAGCCGCGGTGGAAGGGAATCTTGGTGCGCGGTTGTTAACATCGTTTGTCCTTGGCACGCCAAGGGTTCTACTGCCTGTTCAAACTTAACTACCTTTCCCGGATAAATGGTCATGGTTATCCAGGGTAAGGGAATGCTGTCCATTGAGATAACAAAATTACTAGTGCTAGTGGTTACTTATTCGTCTCGCCAACTAATCGGTACCAAGCGGTGAGCTTTGGTATGCTACCAACAAAATTTACAATAACCTGCAAAAGAAATTACAATAATAAAAAATTAACCAGCCATCTTTTGCTAGGCTGCCGTTTGTCCGTAGCAACTTTTTAAATCTAAATGTTACTTACTCAGTTTGCAAGACTTTTGAAGGATTCCATTTATAGAGATAAAGTATGCATGTGGACGTTCCGGGCTCATTCAGTTTGCAGGACTTTCTAAAGATTCCATATGATTTTGGCACTAGCCATTATTTTCCTTTGAGTGATATTCGTTTTCACAAGAATGGAGATGTCAAATTCCTTTGGATTGTGTCTGTATTGGTCCCATTTTTAAGAATTTTTAGCATTAGATGGGGCCTCGTGAAAAAATTAAGGGCTCTTTGATTTGCATGATGGTAAAATCGTGGGAATATAAAAAACACAGGATAGAAATGTCATGCCTATGGAAAATTTTCAACAGATTTAACTGAATGTTTGATGGGAAAATTTCTATGGGATTTCAGTCCTACAAAACCAAATGGGCAACACAGGGGAAAATGCTAAAAATCCTTCAAGAATTCTTCATCTTGAAGGATCGAAGGATTCCTGATTGCCGTCGTGCTCCCCCATTGGGGCAGGCCCGTGGCCTTTTCCCGTAGCACGGAGGGTGAAGGGCCGAGCCAATGCTTTGCATCGTGACACCGGCGGTGGTGATGCCTGCGGGTGTCGCATTTCCCTTGGGGTGCCGCTTTGGTCCTCTTCCACCCCTTCAGCAGTCTGGGTGAAAACCTTTGTTTTCTTTGGCGGATGTGGCGGCGGCAGCGCATGGCGTCGTTACCTTCTTTGAGGCGCATCGATGTCTGTGGTGGTTTTCGGTCATGCGGCCATCATGCGCTTCTCCTCGGCGACACTCTAGTGGCGTTTCCACGTCTTTGGTGTGTTTTTGTCGTGTTTTTTTATCAGCTTTTGAGGACTCTCTCAACATCATGTATCCTTGTTCGATCAATTGGCTTTATAGTTGGTCGATAAAGCGGGGTGTGAGTCTGGTTCGTGAAGTCGCCATCACTTTTGTCCAAAGAAAAAAAAGAAGTCACCAAGACGCGATTTTGTAGCAAACATTTGAAAATGTTTTCATTGCTTGCAATGTCTCATCACAAAATGACATTAATGAGAAACATGAAAAGAAAAACCGATGCTCCGAATACGCTATTTCAAAAGCAAAAATCATTTTGGAGCATCAATTTTTTCCCATGTCTTCCACAAACCTCATCTAGTGATGAAACTTCATGAGCAATGAAAACATTCTTCAATGTTCGCTGCTACCTCTGATCCATATTATCATTGGTTTAGTACAAAGTTATAAAAAATTCAGAATTATTTAACTTTTCTTATTCTTTTTCAATTTCCCGTTCACACGAGCTCACATGAGCTCGAACTCAGAAAAGCACTTTCAAAGTCACCAACACTCCATAAAAGTAACCAAAACAAGTCTACATATACAAGCATTAACAAAAGTCAATACAGTAGTTTGGTTGCTGGATTAGTCGATTATCATGCGGCGCATTTTCAATCACAACACGTAACCCGCAAGGGCTTTCCCCATCACGTAATCCCACACTAACTTTAAAAAAACGTTATAAGAGGTTCCTTTCTCCCTCATCCGTGATACTCCCCACAGATTCACATCGCAAAACAGAAAGAAAGAAAAAAAAAAGAGACAGAGAGAAAGCAGCAATGGAGTCGCTGACTCTGCGCGCCTCGCCGTCGTCGACCGCCTCGCCGCCGCTCCGCCTGCCCGGCCGGCGGCGCGCGGCGTCCGTCCGCGTCTCCGCCTCCGGCGCCGGCGAGCCGGACCTGTCCGTGACCGTGAACGGGCTGAAGATGCCCAACCCGTTCGTGATCGGCTCCGGCCCCCCCGGCACCAACTACACCGTCATGAAGCGCGCCTTCGACGAGGGCTGGGGCGGCGTCATCGCCAAGACCGTAATCCCTCTCACCACTGCTCATTACTAGCTCCCATGAATCGCTGCTTGCGTCACGCGGTCGCCGTCTTCCTTCAGTTCTGCGGCGCGCACGGGTAGGATAGGATCTACGTGCTGTGGTTCTGGAAATTGCGGTTCGATCGCCTCGGATGCTTGGCGCCATTGCGGTTTGGCCGTGTGGTTCCGATTTGGGTGGGATATGGAGTGGGGGCCAGCTCAATCTGCTGGAGAGGCGGTAGATCCTAACCTCATAAGCTGGGTGATGACCGCCGGAAATCTTGTGCTCGGTCCACGCTAGATTCACTGGGTTGGGGAATGGGCATGGATCTTAATTATGACGTAGTGCCGGCGTGAGAACTGTATAAGGCAGTAATATGGCTGGTGTAGATCACATTAGACTGCTGTAGATCACATTTTTTGTGCGGGCTAAGCTCTGCTCTCTTTTCTGACAAACCTCTTGTAAGGTGTTCTAAGTTTTTCCATTTCACTCCCACTACTAAACATTAGAAGGAATCTTTAACTCGTCACCTGTCCCATTCTGCATTAGTCTGTCACAGTCATCACTTTCACATTGCTGATACCACCACTCTGCATTGGACCTACGGAGTCATCAGTTATCAGTTTCACCAATGACATTTAATGGTCTGTCTTTTGTTGGTTTAAATTATGACTGGCAGGTGTCCTTGGATTCTGGACAAGTTAATATCGCGGTGCGCACGGATAGGATAGGATAGGATCTATGTGCTGCAGTTCAGAGAACCGTGTTAGATCACCCTGGATGTGAAGTGACTGCTTAACAGCATTGCGTTTTGGCCGTATGATTCTGATTTGGATTGGATGTGGAGTGGAGGCCAGTTCATTCTTCTGGAGAAGCAGTAGATCCTAACCTCACAAGTTGATGCCAGACCAGGTGGATGGTGACCACCAGAAACCGTGTGTTTGGTCCGCATTAGATTCATTGGGTTGGGGATGGATCTTAATTATGTAGCCCCGAAATGAGAATTAAGACAGTAATATGTCTGGTTAAAAATTGTTTTGCTGCAGATCATAGGAGAATTTCTTTGTTGCGACCACATTAGTCATTAGACTCCTGTAGATCACATTTTTGTATGGATTAAGCTCTGCTTTTTTTTATTTTTCCTGACAAACCACTTGCCTGAAACATGTCCATCTGCTTTTAGAGTAAGGTGTCCCAACTTTTTTCCGATGAACATTTATTCCCAGTACTAAATATTAGAAAGAAGCTTTAACTAGTCACTGGTCCCATTGTACATTAGACGGTCACAATCATCACTTTCACATTGCTGATACCACTCTGCATTGAACCTACTCAGTCATCAGTTCCACCAATGGCATGCAATGGTCTCTGTTTTTTCACGTAACACTATGGCTAACTGTTGGTTTAATTTATGACTGGTAGGTGTCCTTGGATGCTGGAAAAGTTATCAATGTAACTCCTCGCTATGCTCGGCTCAGGGCAGATCCTAATGGATCTACCAAGAGTCCTATCATTGGATGGCAGAACATTGAACTTATCAGTGATCGACCTCTCGAGACAATGCTTAACGAGTTCAAGCAACTGAAGAAGGAATACCCTGATAGGATACTCATTGGCTCAATAATGGAGGAATACAACAAAGCAGCATGGCATGAGCTTATTGAACGTGTTGAGGAATCTGGAGTGGTAACTTTTTCATACTCTGTGTTTTGGTGCATACTTTTTCAGAGTCATGATAATGAAGTACTACTGATCTGTTTTATTTTATCATTCAATAGGATGCTCTTGAGATAAATTTCTCATGCCCACATGGCATGCCTGAGCGAAAAATGGGTGCCGCTGTTGGACAGGACTGTGCCTTGTTAGAGGAGGTTTCTGGTTGGATAAATGAGAAGGCCACCGTGCCTGTTTGGTCTAAGATGACTCCTAACATTACAGATATTACACAGGTTACTTCTGCATATAATACATCTATCGAGTACTTAGCAGTCACAAATCTTCCGTGTTCACTTGCTATGGTTCAACAAATGATGAGTCCTAAATTAGTTTTTATCCTTGCTACTTTCCACATATTTAGTTTGTACCTTCCAAGAAAACATACCTAGTTTGCTCTCTGCATTGATCTTAGTAGTTTGGTTCTCAGGTCGTACACTCGTTGATCTGTTAGCAGAAGCTTAGCTGTTAGAAAATAATAATGAAACTATTCGTGTAAGATAGTTTTTGTCTTGTTCTACATATCTTGGATTTTTGGTAACAACTGGGAAAGGGTGGGAGGTTTTGCTGGATTAGGGATGTGAATTCTGGTTTTAGTCTCAGGTCCATTTTAGCAAGACCGACAGAAACTGTGAGTGTCTGATTTGTATCTTCAAAGACACTGTAGGGTGGGTCATCATGAAATGCTGAGGTAAATCAAACTTTCTAAAATGATGGGAGTTCGATCCTCAAACTCCTAATCCTCATTCCATGTAAATTCTCATACCCACCAAAGATATGGTAATCTTTCACAGTCCAACATTGCTAGCCACGTTACTCCACGCTACCAGGTTGATCATTTCTTGGGCATTTCTCAAAGTCTAGCATCATAACTCGTACTGATGTGATCAGTGAAACATCAATTATACATTGGCATCTCTATTTGTTTAATTGTGCATCCTGGAATAGGACTGATAAGGGAAACTGACATTATTGCCATCACTTGTGCTGCACATGACTCTCCATGATACTTCTTCTTTTTGTACATTATACGGCGCTAAGAATATTTGCTAATTTCACCCATATTTATTTGTTTATGTTTTCATTTTTTGTCTTAACACCATGCAGCCTTCAAGGATTGCTCTTAAGTCAGGTTCTGAAGGAATTGCCGCTATCAACACAATTATGAGTGTGATGGGAATTGATCTCAAAACTTTGCGCCCAGAACCTTGTGTGGAGGGGTTAGATTCAGTTCCCTGGGTTGTTTTTTTGGAGCATGTCCATTTATTGCTAGCAATTTGAAATAACACTCTGTTCCACAGGTACTCCACACCTGGAGGATATTCTGCGAGAGCTGTGCACCCTATAGCACTTGCGAAAGTCATGCAGATAGCAAGACTGATCAAAGAGGAATTTCCTGAAGGTCGATCCCTCTCCGCCATTGGCGGTGTTGAAACCGGCAATGATGCTGCTGAGTTTATTCTACTTGGTGCAGATACTGTACAGGTGAGCTCTTGAACTTAGTACGCAACATATTTTCCGATCAAAGGGACTGATGTGGCTCTATGCGTTGTGCATCCTTATGTGTACTGCCGGTACACATTTTTAGACACACATTTTTAGTTATACTGTAGGCAGTACTTCTGAGACATCATTTTCAGTCGAGTCACTAACGAAGTAATGATTATTCATCACAGGTATGCACAGGTGTAATGATGCATGGTTATGGCCTTGTGAAGAAGCTGTGTACAGAGTTGCAGGATTTTATGAGAATGCACGACTTTACATCAATTGAAGATTTCCGAGGGTATGTCCCCTTCACCGTTTTTTCTTTGTGGTTGAATTGGCGTTGGAAACCATCTGGATGAACTACCTTTCTTTCCAGTACATATCAGGATACCATGTACTACTTGACTATGTTGTGCTACCTCTAAACGTTCACTTCTTTGCTTTAAGCCTCCAAGCACCATTGTGTTACTGAAATCTAACGAATGAGCTTTGGATGTAGTAGATGATCATCGACATGAGAGCTCAGGAGGTTCCCTTCGCTATTTTTTTTGTTACACATGTTACCAGATACAGGACAGGATTAGTGAAGGAGCATGCCCCTTGTTAAAACTGGAAAAGAATTCCCTTGTTAAAACCGGAAAAGAACAACTTTCCATGAAAAACGGAAAAATAAAAGGTTTTGCGTAAATGGGTGGAAGGTAATCATCAACAGGGAAGACTTAGGAAGTGTGGGCAATAATCATGGTTAGCTATTGCCTTCAACCTTAATCATGCCTCCTATAGCCTGATTAGCATGCCTAGCCCCACCATGTATGAACGGTACAAGTTGAAAGCCGTGTGCACCGTGCAATGATCAACTCCCTGTCAAGTTGGCCTTGTTTTACTCTGCCTGGAGGAAGTTTCCCCGAAGCATCAGTAGTCCAGTGCTAAATGTCTGCCCCACTAGTAGAGAATTCCTGAGCTGCCTCTTTCAAGTTTCAAGTGTACATAATTTTTGTCCCCCTCTTCCTGCTGACGTGCTTGATTACTTTCGCCTTCTGGAACAAGATCGCTGATAATTCGTTGTCGCAGGGCGTCTCTCCCCTACTTCACGACGCACACGGACCTGGTGCAGCGGCAGAAGGAGGCGATCAAGCAGCGGAAGGCCATCAGGATGGGCCTGCAGTCGGACAAGGACTGGACCGGCGACGGGTTCGTCAAGGAGACCGAGAGCATGGTCTCCAACTGATGCCGCAACCCCGCCTGATCTCTCGGTCTCCAACTGATGATGCAACTCAGTCTGATCTGATCCCCTCACGACGACCTTCCTTTCCACCATACTTCCTTCCACTTGTGATTAAACCCGGACCTATAAACGAAACGAAAAGAACAATGGGAACTTTTGCTGCACCTCATCATTCAATAAAGCATTGTAGTGTACGAAATTCCTCTTTCCTTTTCACCGTGTGGTTTAAGGCACGACGGGCCAATGCGACGACGATCCAGGTCTGGACCTGGACTTTGGACCTTGAGTCTTCGGGCTGGACCGAGTCATGAGTTCACTCACTCGGCAGCTGATAATTATCCTCTCTTTTGCGACTACCAGTCTCTTCGAGACACAGTATGTTTCCCTGTCATGTGAACATGATCGGCGGCGGGGGTATCCCGGACTTGACCTGCCTGGCGATTGGCGGTGACTTCAAGTCCAGCCAGCGCGGGGTCTCTGGAGTGAAGTGTGAGGAAACTATGGCGTCGGCCCCGGTCAGGTTCAGGTGTGCGGAGTTCTTCTTGGCCGAATCTCTCTTCCACACCTGCTGGCTGCTGCCGTTTGGTGCAGCATACTACCGGCTTTGTCGCGTTCATGGTCATTGTACTCTCCTGAATCTTTGATGCGGTTTCTACTGACGCCACGTAGCGTCACACGTATTCTGTCGAGAGCGACTTCGGCTGATCGGTGAGAAGACGCGATTGCAGTTCGGAAAAGGCTGGTTCACACCCGAAATGGGGACGGGGGATGAGCAGCGGCTGGTCTCTAGAAGTGCCGTCGTGTTCCCCGGGCTTCTGGTTGAAAATATGAGCAACTTATCATATAATTCGATCCATAGAAATATAAGATAAAACATGATTATTATACTCCGTGTAATCCATGTAATCTAATAAAGAGAAAGCAAATAGCATCTGCACATGTGAAATAGAACAGAATATATGTAGAGCAGATACTAGTAGAAGAAACTGTAGTAGGTACTCAACAAAAGGTACATGAACACGTACTTAGCTGCGGCAGTAGCAGTAGCGTTGACGTTGTCACCCATGTTGTCGAAGAGGTCGTCGACTCGGGGAAGAAGTCATCGTTGGTGAAGTAGTCGTCGGTGTATGGGGTGTCCGTGATGAAGAGGTCAGTAGTCGTCGGTGTACGGGTTGTCTGTGATGAAGAGGTCAATAGTCGTGCATAGCACTCCCCAAAAACCTTATTGCCCTTCTCCCGTACATGACTCAAAGAGGTGGAGTTTCGGAGGCCTACTGTCCCGATCTGCGGTGCATGCTACAAGCTGGGATGGGGAATATCGTAGCAGTAGCTCGGTGCTCTGAAACTCGGCGGCGTGAGGAAGGTGTTGTTCTGGTGTGTCTCTCTGGAGAGGAGCAAACTCTCTTTTATAGACACGGGAGAAGGAAGCGAACAGGTAGCAACGGGAGGCAAAGCAAAAGAGAGACGAAACGAACAGCTAGCAGCCGAAGGGTGCAGAGTTCGTATTCAATCTTCACTATAGCAAAACTTTTCAGCTCCCATGTGACCTTCCGTATACCAGTCATACGTGGCAAAAATTTAAACAACGGCTCGGCTCATTCCCGCAACCCGCGGCGCGTCGTGACGAGGCGGGTGGCGGAGGAGGAACGCGCGTGAATATCTCTCTTGTTCTCATCCTCATACATATGAAGAAACACACTCCCTTATAAGGAAGTCCAACTCCTACCAAACTAGCAATGTGGGACTAAACTTTAGTCTCACCTCTTCCCTTGCACGAATGGACTAAGTGGGCCTCTAGGATTTATTAGGAATTCTGAAAAATGCTATTGGGCCGGCCCAAAATAGATTAAATTACAGTAATCCCCCACCAGATCCACAAAATTGCCTTTGATTCCAAAACACTTTTTTTATATACGGTACTGCAGTGGAGGCTGTTAAGTTGAACTTCCACCTAGAACTCTATGTTACACTAGCTAGTAAGCAACTTGAACAGTGGACTAGGCCTTGAACTGCAAGTTTTCTGCAAATCTAGTTGTTTTCCACATCCAATTCACGGGATCTCCAATCACATAATCTAGGCTAGCACTATGAACAACTTATATTGTGGGTCTCATACCCATCTCCTTATATGCATCATCTATCACATTATGTGATAGACCCTTAATAAAAGGATCTGCCAGATTTTTAGACGTTTGGATATAATTCATTGCAATAACTCTGGAGTTTCTTATTTTTCTGACAGACTTTAACCTTCCCTGAACATGTCTTGATGACTTCATGTTATCCTTTGAGCTGCTCATTTTCGTGATCACAGTTTGATTGTCGCGGTTCATAAGGATACCCGGTACATGTTTCTCAACAGTCGGCAAGTCATTCAAGAGCTGACGAAGCCAATCTGCTTCGACCGTAGCTGTATCTAGTGTTGTGAGTTCTGCTTTCATTGTTGACCTCATTAAGATGGCCTGCTTGCAAGACTTCCAAGAAACAGAGCCACCTCCAAGAGTGAATATATATCCGCTCATTGCCTTTATCTCATCAGCATCTGAGATCCAGTTTGAGTCACTATACCCTTCAAGCACCTTTGACACCCAGCGTAGTGAATTCCATAATTCGCAGTGCCTTTCAAATAACTCGTAACTCTCTCTGGAGCTTTCCAATGATCATCTCCCGATTTTGAAACAAATTCGCTCAGTTTGCTAACAACAAAAGAGATGGCGGGTCTTGTAGCACTGGTAAATACATAATCGAGCCAATAGTCTAAGAATATTTCAATTGGTCTCTAGCAATTCTTCGATTCTTTCGAAGTAGCATGTTAGCGTCATATGGTGTTGGAGAGGGCTTGCAGTCACTATAGCCAAAGCGACTCAAGATCTTTTTCAGATAGTGAGATTGAAGTGATGTAATCTCACCATCATCATCTCTCAATAGCTTAATGTTTAGAATAACATCCGCTACTCCTAAATCTTTCATCTCAAAACAGCGAGATAGGGAATCCTTGACCTCCTTAATAGCATTCAGATGTTTCAGCCCAATCGGAGTTACGGATCTCCGGGAATATAAGAAACGGTGAGAGGGAAGAATCTGAGAACGCAGAAACAGAAAGAGACAGAGAGACAGATCCAATCTCGAAGGGGCTCTCGCCCCTCCCATGCCAGGGAGGCCATGGACCAGAGGGGAAACCCTTCTCCCATCTAGGGAGGAGGTCAAGGAAGAAGAAGAAGGAGGGGGGCTCTCTCCCCCACCAACATCTCCATCACCTTCCCCCCTCTATCTACAGCGGTCCACTCTCCCGCAACCCGCTGTACCCTCTACTTGAACATGGTGCTTTATGCTTCATATTATTATCCAATGATGTGTTGCCATCCTATGATGTCTGAGTAGATTCTCGTTGTCCTATCAGTGGTTGATGAATTGCTATGATTGATTTAATTTGCTTGTGGTTATGTTGCTATCCTTTGGTGCCCATCATATGATTGCGCACGTGGATCACACCCTAGGGTTAGTTGTATGTTGATAGGACTATGTATTGGAGGGCAAGAGTATCAGAAGCTTCAACCTAGCATAGAAATTGATGCATACGGGATTGAAGGGGGACCAATATATCTTAATGCTATGGTTGGGTTTTACCTTAATGAACATTAGTAGTTGCGAATGCTTTCTAATAGTTCCAATCATAAGTGCATAGAATTCCAAGTCAGGGATGACATGCTAGCAGTGACCTCTCCCACATAATACTTGCTATCGGTCTAGTAAAGTAGTCAATTGCTTAGGGACAATTTTGCAACTCCTACCACCACTTTTCCACACTCGCTATATTTACTTTATTGTTTCTTAATCTAAACAGCCCCTACCTTTTATTTACTTGCTCTTTATTATCTTGCAAACCTATCCAACAACACCTACAAAGTACTTCTAGCTTCATACTTGTTCTAGGTAAAGCGAACGTCAAGCGTGCGTAGAGTTGTATCGATGGTCGATAGAACTTGAGGGAATATTTGTTCTACCTTTAGCTCCTCGTTGGGTTCAACACTCTTACTTACTGAAAACTGTTGTGATCCCCTATACTTGTGGGTTATCAAGACCTTTTTCTGGCGCCGTTGCCGGGGAGCAATAGCGTGGGGTGAATATTCTCGTGTGTGCTTGTTTGCTTTATCACTAAGTAATTTTTATTTGCTGTTCTTAGTTGTTTTCTATCTTTAGTTATGAGTAGGAAACGCAAAATACCAAAAAAATTAGTTGTACATACTAAACCAATGGTTGAAGAACCACTCAAAATCTATCACACCGCTGAAGCTTATTACTTGGATCATCTTTGATCCCTATGTGCTCGTGCTGAAACCCCAACTAGCTTAGTTGAGGGCAAATCTTTAGATGAGCATGCTTGTTTTGTGCGACACCAAATATCTGAAAAAGGGAAAACTTTACTGGATCAAATTCATCGTTTGCAATGCTATGCTTGGAATTTATGTGAAATATATGATTATACCTGTTGTTCTGAAGACCCTAAGAAACACCTTCCCTACCAATGTTTGTTTAGTGATAATGGAATCGTATCCTCTTATGATAAGGGTGTTTATAGTTACTATGATGTTCAAAAAATTGAAGAATTTGTTGCTTTTAAGGGTGCTTACGAAATTGCTTCTTTGATTGAAAAGTATGATGCTACTCTTTACAAATCTGAAATTTTTGCCATATTTAAATATTGCTATGATAATTATTCTTCTAATGCCTATGTTGAACCATATATTGAGTACTACTCCGCTGTCCAAGAAGAGAGTAATATTTTACAGGAGTCCATGGAAGAAGAAATTGATGAAACTGTGAGCTCATTGGATGAAAAAGATGATGAGGAGAGCGAAGAACAAAAGGAGGAAGAGCGGATTAGCTACCCGTGCCCACCTTATAATGAGAGTAACCCTCCAACTCATACATTGTTTAATTCCCCTTCGTGCTTACCGGAGGATGATTGCTATGATGATGATCCCGTTGATTCTTTTGAAATATCCCTTTTTGGTGATGCTTGCTATGATTGTGGCCAAGATGCCAATATGAATTATGCTTATGGAGATGAACTTGCTATAGTTCCTTATGTTAAACATGAAATTGTTGCTATTGCACCCACACATGATAGTCCTATTATCTTTTTGAATTCTCCCGACTACACAGAAGTTTGCCCTTATTAAGGATTATATTGATGGGTTGCCTTTTGCCATTACACATGATGATTTTGATAGATATAATATGCATGTGCTTGCTGCTCCTACTTGCAATTATTATGAGAGAGGAACTACATCTCCGCCTCTTTATGTTTCCAATACAACAAAATTGCAAGAAACTGTTTATACTATGCATTGGCCTTTACTATGTGTGCATGAATTGTTCTTTTATGACATGCCTATGCATAGGAAGAGAGTTAGACTTTGTCATTGCATGATACATGTTACTTTGTGCTCACCAGTAAATTACAAATCATTGTTAATTAAAATTGGTTTTGATATACCTTGGGATCCGGGTGGATCCATTACTTGAGCACTATATGCCTAGCTTAATGGCTTTAAAGAAAGCGCTGCCAGGGAGACAACCCGGAAGTTTTAGAGAGTCATTTATTTCGGTTGTGTGCTTTTATAAAGTGTAGAAATAAAAATAATGTGCCAAGGTTTGCCTTTAGGATGTTTACATTTGCTTGATGGTTTGTACAGTGCAGGACAGAAACTTTGGCTGTAGTGCGTGATTTTACATTTTTACCTGGAACGTCAAATGGTTCTGATTCTTTTTGCACTGTATTCCTATACAAATTTTTTATTTTTCCTAATTTTGGTAGAATTTTTCAAGTATCAGAAGTATGGTGAATGTTCAGATTACTACAGACTATTCTGTTTTAGACAGATTCTGTTTTTGATGCATAGTTTGCTTGTTTTGATGAAATCATCGATTCATATCAGTGGGTTAAGCCATGAAAAAGTTATACTACAGTAGAAACAATGCAAAAACAAAATATAAATTGTTTTGCAACAGTACTTAGAGTAGTGATTTGCTTTATTATACTAACGGATCTTACCGAGTTTTCTATTAAAGTTTTGTGTGGATGAAGTGTTCGATGATCGAGAAGGTCTCGATGTGAGAAGAAGGAAGAGAGGCAAGAGCTCAAGCTTGGGGATGCCCGAGGCACCCCAAGTAAATATTCAAGGAGACTCTAGCGTCTAAGCTTGGGGATGCCCTGGAAGTCATCCCCTCTTTCTTCAACAAGTATCGGTATGTTTTTGGATTCGTCTCGTTCATGCGATATGTGCAATCTTGAAGCGTCTTTTTCATTTAGTTTTCATTTTTCTTTTATGCACCATGCTGGTATGAGATAATCCTTGGTTTATTTATAGAATGCTCTTTGCACTTCACTTATATCTTTTGAGTATGGCTTTATAGAATGCTTCATGTGCTTCACTTATATCATTTGAAGTTTGGATTGCCTGTTTCTCTTTACTTAAACAACCGCCATTTGTAGAATGCTCTTTTGCTTCACTTAGATTTGTTAGAGCATGGGCATATCATTTGTAGAAAGAATTAAACTCTCTTGCTTCACTTATATCTATTTAGAGAGATGACAGGAACTGATCATTCGCATGGTTAGTCATAAAATCCCACATAAAACTTGTAGATCACTGAATATGATATGTTTGATTCCTTGCAATAGTTTTGCGATATAAAGACGGTGATATTAGAGTCATGCTAGTGGGTGGTTGTGAATTGTAGAAATACTTGTGTTGAGGTTTGTGATTCCCGTAGCATGCACGTATGGTGAACCGTTATGTAACGAAGTTGGAGCATGAGGTATTTATTGATTGTCTTCCTTATGAGTGGCGGTCGGGGACGAGCGATGGTCTTTTCCTAACAATCTATCCCCCTAGGAGCATGCGCGTAGTACTTTGTTTTGATGACTAATAGATTTTTGTAATAAGTATGTGAGTTCTTTATGACTAATGTTGAGCCCATGGATTATACGTACTCTCACCCTTCCACCATTGCTAGCCTCTCTAGTACTGCGCAACTTTCGCCGGTACCATAAACCCACCATATATAACTTCCTCAAAACAGCCACCATACCTACCTATCATGGCATTTCCATAGCCATTCCGAGATATATTGCCATGCAACTTCCATCATCATCATATACATGACTTGAGCATTTATTGTCATATTGCTTTGCATGATTGTAAGATAGCTAGCATGATGTTTTGATGGCTTGTCCCTTTTTTTGATGTCATTGCTATGCTAGATCATTGCACATCCCAGTACACCACCGGAGGCATTCATATAGAGTCATATCTTTGTTCTAGATATTGAGTTGTGATATTGAGTTGTAAGTAAATAAAAGTGTGATGATCATTGCTACGTCTTGAGCTTGCGTTGGTTTTCCCCAAAGAGGAAGGGATGATGCAGCAGAGTAGCGTAAGTATTTCCCTTAGTTTTTGAGAACCAAGGTATCAATCTAGTAGGAGGCCACGCTCAAGTCCCTCGTACCTGCACAAAACGATAGCTACTCGCAACCAACACGATTAGGGGTTGTCAATCCCTTCAGGGTCACTTACGAGAGTGAGATCTGATAGATATAATATTTTTGGTATTTTTGGTATAAAGATGCAAAGTAAAAAGTAAAAGCAAAGTAAAAAGCAAAGCAAGATTAAAGTGATGGATATTGATATGATGAGAATAGACCCGGGGGCCATAGGTTTCACTAGTGGCTTCTCTCAAGAGCATAAGTATTCTACGGTGGGTGAACAAATTACTGTTGAGCAATTGACAGAATTGAGCATAGTTATGAGAATACCTAGGCATGATCATGTATATAGGCATCACGTCCGTGACAAGTAGACCGAAACGATTCTGCATCTACTACTATTACTCCACTCATCGACCGCTATCCAGCATGCATCTAGAGTATTAACTTAAAAACAGAGTAACGCCTTAAGCAAGATTACATGATGTAGAGAGATAAATTCATGCAATATGAAATAAACCCCATCTTGTTATCCTCGATGGCAACGATGCAATACGTGCCTTGCTGCCCCTTCTATCACTGGAAAAGGACACCGCAAGATCGAACCCAAAGCTAAGCACTTCTCCCATGGCAAGAACTACCAATCTAGTTGGCCAAACCAAACGGATAATTCGAAGAGACTTGCAAAGATAACCAATCATACATAAAAGAATTCAGAGAAGATTCAAATATTATTCATAGATAGACTTGATCATAAACCCACAATTCATCGGTCTCAACAAACACACCGCAAAAAGAAGATTACATCGAATAGATCTCCACAAGAGACGGGGAGAACTTTGTATTGAGATTCAAAGAGAGAGAAGAAGTCATCTAGCTACTAACTATGGACCCGAAGGTCTGAGGTAAACTACTCACACTTCATCGGAGGGGCTAGGATGATGTAGAAGCCCTCCGTGATGACGGCCCTCTTCCGGCGGAGCTCCGGAATAGGCCCCAAGATGGGATCTCGTGGATACAGAAAGTTGTGGTGGTGGAATTAGGTTTTGGCTCCTGTTCTGATCGTTTGGGGGTACGTATGTATATATAGGAGGAAGGAGTACGTCGGTGGAGCACCGAGGGGCCCATGAGGCAGGGGGCGCGCCCTAGGGGGGGCGCCCCCACCCCCGTGACCTACTCTTTGACTCCTTGGAGTAGGGTCCAAGTCTCCTGGATCACGTTCGGTGAGAAAATCACGTTCCCGAAGATTTTATTCCATTTGGACTCTGTTTTATATTATGTTTCTCCGAAACACTGAAATAGGCAAAAAACAGCAATTCTGGGCTGGGCCTCCGGTTAATAGGTTAGTCCCAAAAATAATATAAAAGTGGAAAATAAAGCCCAATATAGTCCAAAATAGTAGATAATATAGCATGGAGCAATCAAAAATTATAGATACATTGGAGACGTATCAGGCATCCCCAAGCTTAATTCCTGCTCGTCCTCGAGTAGGTAAATGATAAAAAGAGAATTTTTGATGCGGAGTGCTACTTGGCATAATTTCAATGCAAATATTCTTAATTGTGATATGAATATTCAGATTCGAAAGATTCAAGAAAAAAGTTTATATTGACATAAAAATAATAATACTTCAAGCATACTAACAAAGCAATTATGTCTTCTCAAAATAACATGGCCAAAGAAAGTTATCCCTACAAAATCATATTGTCTGGATATGCTCTATCTTCACCACACAAAGTATTTAAATCATGCGCAACCCCGATGACAAGCCAAGAAATTGTTTCATACTCTAACTTTTTCAAAACTTTTTCAATCTTCACGCAATACATGAGCGTGAGCCATGGATATAGCACTATAGGTGGAATAGAATGGTGGTTGTGGAGAAGACAAAAAGGAGACGATAGTCTCACATCAACTAGGCGTATCAACGGGCTATGGAGATGCCCATCAATAGATATCGATGTGAGTGAGTAGGGACTGCCATGCAACGGATGCATTAGAGCTATAAGTATATGAAAGCTCAAAAAGAAACTAAGTGGGTGTGCATCCAACTTGCTTGCTCATGAAGACCTAGGGAAATTTGAGGAAGCCCATCATTGGAATATACAAGCCAAGTTCTATAATGAAAAATTCCCACTAGTATATGAAAGTGATAACATGAGAGACTCTCTACTATGAAGATCATGGTGCTACTTTGAAGCACAAGTGTGGTAAAAGGATAGTAACATTGTCCCTTCTCTCTTTTTTCTCATCATTTTTTTATTTGGGCCTTTTCTTTTTTCTTTTTTTATGGCCTCTTTTTATTTGGGCTTCTTTGGCCTCTTTTTATTTTATTTTATTTTATTTTTCGTCCGGAGCCTCATCCCGACTTATGGGGGAATCATAGTGTCGGTGTCAAAACCGGCGGATCTCGGGTAGGGGGTCCCGAACTGTGTGTCTAGGCCGGATGGTAACAGGAGGCAGGGAACACGATGTTTTACCCAGGTTCGGGCCCTCTCGATGGAGGTAAAACCCTACGTACTGCTTGATTAATATTGATGATATGGGTAGTACAAGAGTAGATCTACCACGAGATCAAGGAGGCTAAACCCTAGAAGCTAGCCTATGGTATGATTGTTGTATATGGAGTTGATTGCCTATGGACTATAACCCTCCGGTTTATATAGACACCGGATAGGGTTAGGGTTACATGGAGTCAGTTACAATGGTAGGAGATCTTGAATATCCGCATCGCCAAGCTTGCCTTCCACGCCAAGGAAAGTCCCATCCGGACACGGGAAGAAGTCTTCAATCTTGTATCTTCATAGTCCAGGAGTCCGGCTGAAGGTATAGTCCGGCTACCCGAACACCCCCTAATCCAGGACTCCCTCAGTACCCCTGAACCAGGCTTCAATGACGACGAGTCCAGCGCACAAATTGTCTTCGGCATTGCAAGGCGGGTTCCTCCTCCAAGTCCTTCATAGAAGATTGTAAACACCAAGAGTAGTGTCCGGCTCTGCAAAATAAGCTTCCACATATTGCCATAGAGAGAATAATATTAACACAAATCAAATCTGCTGACGTATTCCGCAGTGCGTCATCACACTACGGCCAAGTCCTTCGCTCGAATCGTTTTCACTTTTCCACCTCCGCATGTTTTGCGAGGCGGTTATCTTGGCACGTCTTGTCAAAGCAGAGATCGTGTACCCCCCCTTTTACGGGATTCTCATCAATACGGACGTGGGTAACCCAACCGCGCCACTTATCACGGTGCTTGGGAGGCAAGCGAGTTTTACTAGGTAGGTGGGGACGCACAACCGCATCTGCCCATATAAGGGGACAAGGATCCACCCTTTTACCTACGCCTTCTTCCTCCTTTGCCTATCCATCTCCTGCGCACCCGAGCTCCAGCGCCCAAGCCCGCGCTTCCTACCTTAACCTCCTCCAGCAATGTCCTGAGCGGGAGGCAAGTGGATGGTGTCCTCCGTCACGGAGGGCCACGTCAAAAAGCTAAGGAAGGCCGGATACTTGTCCAAGGACATCGCGCACCGGCTTCCCGAGGAAGGGCAGCTTTTCCCCACCCCAAGGCCCCATGAGAGGGTAGTATTCCTTCCCCACTTCCTCCGCGGACTGGGTTTCCCACTCCACCCATTTGTCCGGGGGCTCATGTTCTACTATGGCCTGGATTTCCACGATCTGGCTCCGAACTTCGTCCTCAACATCTCGGCGTTTATCGTCGTGTGCGAGGCTTTCCTCTGCATCCGCCCCCATTTCGGCCTCTGGCTCAAGACCTTCAACGTCAAGCCCAAGGTGGTGCGCGGCAGCTAGGCGGAGTGCGGAGGCGCCATGGCGGGCAAGATGGCCAACGTCCTATGGCTCGAGGGCTCCTTCGTGGAGACTCTGAAGGGGTGGCAATCATGGTGGTTTTACATCACCGAGCCGTGCGATCCGAAATGGATCGCAGCCCCCGAGTTCTGATCCGGACCCCCCACGCGGCTTATGTCCTGGAAAGAGACGGGCCTGTCGTGGGGCGACGAAAAAGAGGTGACCGGATTGCAGACATGCATCCAGTCCCTGGTGAGCAAGCTGATCAAGCTTGTCAATGTAGTCCAGGTTATGCTCGTCCGCCGGATCCTCCCGTGTCAACAACGGGGCTTTAATCTGTGGGAGTTCGACCCGGCGCAGCACCAAACCCTTAACTGGCTCTTCGACACGATGTATGAAGACGTCTGTAAGGTGCTAACCAAAGGCACTGAGGCTCCCACATCCGCTTCCGAGGACCGCGGATACAGCTCGCAGCGTCACGCTAGCGAGGTAAGCTATTTTCACCTTTCACATGATGTTAAGTTTCTTCATAGTTTGACTCTATGTGGGATCTAAACTCCCTCACCTTTGACAGGCTTGGCAGGCGCAGTCCGGATCGATTAATTGTCCGGCTCCCTTGCCCGAAGACCCAGCCCCTGCTCTCCTAGTGAAGCTGCTGGTTCCGGCGCCTTATGTGGTGCCGGAGAAGAAGGCCAAGAAGAAGAAGACCACGGGGACTCGAAAGAGTGCCCGCAATGTGGTGGTGTCGGACTCGTTATCTGACGAGTCCGAGACGCCCTCCTCCCGTGAGAACGAGGAGGAGGAAGAAGAACACTCTCCCCCTCCAACGGGGGGAGGAAAGAAAAGGAAGGCCGCCCCAACGGGGGAGGCCGAAGGGTCCAGGAAGAAGAAGACCCCTCCGCCGAACTACTCCCCCGACGCCGAAGAGGATGAAGAGGAGTGGCCAGATAGGGCCAAGCGTCCGGCGAAATCGTAAGTATTCGAATGTCAGAGTAACTCATGACATTGCTTTGTTGCACAGCCTTTCCTAATGTCGGACATAATTATGCAGCCCGCCCCGGGCCGAACTCAATGAGTCGTTGAGCGGCTCCCTGGATTCATCGGACATGAACTCAGTTCCGCCCGCTGTCTCCCCCCGCACTGCGGATGACGCCGAAGTGGCGTCGCAACGAGCTCCGGGGCAGGAGGAGGTGGTCCTGGAGGAGCCGCAAGGCGACCTCCCGGACTCCAGGAGTAAAGGGGACAAGACCCCCCCAGGGTTCCAAGTCCGGCTTTGTGCCGGACACCGCGCCGAAATCTTCAACAGTTCCGGACCGCGGTAGGCGAACTCCTTCCAAGAGGAGCAAGCCTTCTGAGCCGGCGGCCTCCGTCCAACGGGAGGTGCCGGACAATCTGCTGGAGGTGCTTGACGGTGCCTCCATCGACGAGGAGCACCGTACTATTATGAGTACGGTGATCCAGAAGGTTCGGTCCGCCAAGAGCGGACTGAGTGAAGCTTGTGCTAGCCTTCTAACAGGCTTCGAGGTAAGTAAAGAATATGTAAGAATATAACCGCATAGACAGTAGCCCCTGATGCTTTGTTTGGCGTTCGGAAAGAAAAGCCGAATAGAGGATCTATTAAATTTCGCAGGAGTCTAACAACAAAGAGTCAATATGCGTATGCAGGCTTCGCTGCTAGCCACCGCCGCACAGACTACGGAGGTGGGTGCCCTGAAACAGGGACTCGAGCGGACCGAGTAAGAGCTCGGCCTTGCCAAGCGCCAGCTCGAGGAGAAAGAAGGTAAGAAATACCTTACAGAAAAAGGTGCCTATAAAAAGACGTCAATTGCAAAAAATGACAGGAGTATACTGCTTATTGTAGGGGCCACAACTGAGGTGGCGACCCTCAAGCAGGCGCTGTCCGAGGCCGAGAAGAAAGCGGCCACGGAGCGCACCGAGCGGGAGAAATTTGAGGCGCAGGTCGGCGAGGTGCAGCAAGAGCTTCAGGCTCTCATGAAAAAACATGAGAGTTTGGAGCTCGACTCGAAGACGCGAGCGTCCGAGCTTGCTGCGGCCCTTAAAACTGCCAAATCTGCCAAGGCCGAAGCCCAGAAGGCCCTCCAGGAATTGGATGCGGTGAAAAAGATAGCGGCGGGTAAGGCATTCTCTATGCAAAGCAGACATATAAAAGTAAACTACTTGTTACTTACCCGAATCCGGAGCTCTCCAGGGGCATTCGCAGATCTTCCCCGCAGCGTATCCGATGCCGCCGCATTCTACCGAGCCGAGGAAGGCAGCTCGACGGAGAAGGTGTTCTGGTCTCAGTACGCTGAGGCCGGACACCCTGTGCCCTTGAGCGACCAGCTGAAGCAGCTGGTCGAGCTCCACAAGGCGGCCGAACAGGCCCTGAAGGGCTTCATAGTTCGGCTGTGGCCTGGAGAGGCCCTGCCTGGGAGCTACTTCGGACTGGTGCGGCGGCTGGTGGAGGCTTGTCCAAGGCTCGAGGTCATCAAGCGCTCCGTCTGCATCGAAGGTGCCCGTAGGGCCCTTGCCCGTGCAAAGGTGCACTGGGGTAAGCTGGACGGTGAGAAGCTTGTGAGGGACGGGCGCCGCCGGGGAAGGAGCATCGCAAGCCCGAGAACTATTACAAGGATGTTCTGGCTGGTGCCCGCCTTATGCGGATGAATGTACCAAGGATGTAATTTTTGAATGAACTCGCTCGTGTTATCCTGTGCGCTGAAAACTTGTTCATATGCGCTAAGCAATGCTTGTTGAATTTAAAATATTACTTTCTGTGCGGCCGTTTATCAAAAAATTGAGAGATGGCCAGTCGTCGGCTTCTGCCCCCATGCCACTAGTGCTGGGGTGT
Source organism: Triticum urartu (assembly GCF_003073215.2). Lineage (NCBI taxonomy): Eukaryota > Viridiplantae > Streptophyta > Magnoliopsida > Poales > Poaceae > Triticum > Triticum urartu. The sequence goes on along the minus strand of NC_053027.1, from coordinate 497,213,839 downwards.
TCGGGATAAACCTGAGCGCTCTTTTTCCCATGATTGGGTCCGTCGAGGGAGGCGCTCAGCACAACGAACAAGGCAATCGGACTATAATGCTTGAACACTCTCACTTAGCCATAGAACTCTATAATTTTAAATTTCGGCGAAGCCCCTAGTATTCGGAAGACCGAGTTCGGGGCGCTATCCACGCCTTGGCCGGACAAAGCCGGTTCCTCGCTCGAAGCGGCATAAGTCTTTAAGGACTCGAAAAACCTCTCGAACAGCGACCGGTCTCTCGCCTCATCATGACAGTCAGTTTTAGCTTTCTCTACTGAGGTGCTCAGCCCAGCTCAACTGGGGCACAATCGCAGTAGTTCTCCTAGTGCTACCTTAGCCGATATAGCGGAACGTAAGGCACCAAAACATAGGAGCCGGGCAAACCCAACTATTGACCCAAATCATGATTCGGAGCCGATGCATATAGTGCTATAAGTTCGGGGTGCCGCACTTGTGAAAGTGTACGGACTTCTCACGCCATATTGATGGGTACTGAAGCCCCTGGCGTATTTTTGCCGTACCACAGTGTACGGATGCAACATGTTATTAATAAACATATATATAAAGAGGATAATGCAAAAAATAGACAAAAAGCTATGCATTGTTTATAGAAAGGCTGCTATGAAAGCGGAACGATACAAATAGTGCGATAAGCAAAAGAAATTGGACTATTTAACATGTCCTGGCCAGGGGCAGGCCCGGAATTGTATTAAAAAACAGGTATACTGCTCGCAATAGAGACCACCTGGGAGTTCCATAATGCGGCGTGGCTTGTCTGCTTTCCTGGATCTTGCATCGTTTGTGCGGCAGTTGAATTGCCGAACGGGTCATCCGAAGTATGGAGTCCTGAGAGTAAGAGAAAAAAAAGGAATCCGGCAGCCCCTGGTGCGGTTTAAGCCGTATTTCGGGCGTGCCGTGATAGTGCCCCTTCCCCTGTGCCCATGGTATTTCAAGAGCGTAGTTATGTACGCGAAGCACTGGTTTCGCTATATCGCGAGGGCTAGGGTTGGGGCCGCATTGCTACGCTAGCTCAGAACGTGCCAGGCGGTCTTGTTGTAGGGTACTCCGGGCGCGCTTGACTTCTGCTGCGAGTGCTGCCGTGTGCTCCTCCGTTCGGAGGGAGCGTTTAGTGTTCCCATTGACCGTGATTACTCCTCTAGGGCCTGGCATCTTGAGCTTGAGGTATGCATAGTGCGGTACCGCGTTGAATTTTGCGAATGCGGTTCGCCCGAGCAGTGCGTGATAGCCACTACGGAACGGGACTATGTCGAAGATTAACTCCTCGCTTCGGAAGTTATCCGGAGATCCGAAGACCACTTCCAGTGTGACTGAGCCTGTACAGTTGGCTTCTACACCTGGTATGACGCCTTTAAAGGTCGTTTTGGTGGGCTTGATCCTCGAGGGATCTATGCCCATTTTTCGCACTGTATCCTGGTAAAGCAGGTTCAGGCTGCTGCCGCCGTCCATGAGGACTCTTGTGAGATGAAATCCGTCAATGATTGGGTCTAGAACCAATGCGGCGAAGCGCTGTGACGGATGCTAGTGGGGTGGTCCCTTCGATCAAAGGTGATCGGGCAGGAGGACCATGGGTTGAACTTTGGGGCGACTGGCTCCATCGCATATACGTCCCGTAACGCACGCTTCCGCTCCCTCTTGGGGATGTGGGTTGATATATCATGTTCACCGTCCGCACTTGTCGAGGGGGAAATCTTCTGTCCACTATTGTTCGGCGGCCTGGGCTCCTCCTCGTCGTCGCTATGCAGCCCCTTGTCTTTGTTTTCGGCTCTTAACTTGCCTGCCTGCTTGAACACCCAACAATCCCTGTTGGTGTGATTGGCTGGCTTTTCGGGGGTGCCATGTATCTGGCACAAGCGGTCGAGTATTCGGTCCAAACTGGACGGGCCCTGAGTATTTCTTTTGAATGGCTTTTTCCGTTGACCGGATTTGTAGCCTCGGAATCCGGCATTAACTGCCGTATCCTCGTTGCTGTCGCTGTTAACGCGGCGCTTTTGTTTGTTCCGACGCGACCTGTCACTTTTGTCCTTGGTATTCGAATTACCAGGGTTCTTGGTTAAATTGTTGCTGCGAGCTAGCCAGCTGTCTTCTCCCGCGCAAAAGCGGGTCATGAGTGTCGTGAGGGCTGCCATAGATTTCGGCTTTTCCTGTCCCAGGTGCCGGGCAAGCCACTCGTCACGGATATTATGCTTGAAGGCCGCTAAGGCCTCTGCGTCCGGACAGTCGACTATCTGGTTTTTCTTTGTTAGGAACCGTGTCCAGAATTGCCTGGCCGATTCCTCTGGCTGCTGAATTATGTGGCTTAGGTCATCGGCGTCCGGTGGTCGCACATAAGTGCCCTGGAAGTTGTCAAGGAATGCGGCTTCCAGGTCCTCCCAAGAACCGATTGAGTCTGCTGGCAAGCTGTTAAGCCAATGCCGGGCCGGTCCCTTAAGTTTGAGTGGGAGGTATTTGATGGCGTGTAGATCATCACCGCGGGCCATGTGGATATGAAGGAGATAATCCTCGATCCATACCGCAGGATCTGTTGTGCCATCGTACGATTCGATGTTTACGGGTTTGAAGCCCTCAGGGATTTTATGATCCATTACTTCATCTGTGAAGCATAGTGGGTGTGCGGCGCCTCTGTATTGGGCTATATCACGACGCAGCTCGAAGGAGCTTTGTCTGTTGAGTTCGGCCCGGCCGGATTTATTGCATCCGGAGTGACGATCACCGTCACGTGCCGTGGGGCGCCTGCGCGATCCGTAGATCGATCTTGTTTGCCTTGCCTTGTCCTCCAGTATGTCGCGCAGGTCGGGCGCATTTTCCCGTGCCTTAGTATGCTTGACGCGGCGTCGGGGCATGGCTTGAGTGGAGGGCCAAGAGGCCTCTCTGTCGCGGCCACGAGGTGGCCGGTCGGCCATGTCATGCGCTGGTGATGTAGGTGCTTCCTCCTCTAGTCGGGGTAGCAGCCTGCGCTTTGGGTAACTCTTGGAGGGGCGTTCGAGTTCATACTCTTCGGCCGCAAGGACTTCAGTCCATCTGTCAGCTAGCAAATCCTGATCAGCTCTAAGCTGTTGCTGCTTTTTCTTGAGGCTGCTTGCCGTGGCCATAAGCCTGCGTTTAAAACGCTCTTGTTCGGCGAGATCCTCTGGCACGACGAACTCGTCGTCGTCGAGGCTTGCCTCGTCTTCGGAGGGAGGCGTATAATTATCGTCCTCAACCTCTTGGTCCGCCGCCCTCTCGTGAGGGCTGGCTTCTCTGTCCTCCTGTGCTGAATCTTGCTGGAGGGGGTGTTCTTCGGCGCTATCCGGAGTAGTATTATCTCCCGTGCCGGAATCACCGTTTTTGCTTTGGCGGGATTTAGAGCGGCGCCGCTGACGCCGGCGCTTGGGCTGTTTCTTAGAGGTATCGTCCCCCGCTGTTCCATCGCCATCTCCATCCTTTGGAGTGTCCACCATATATATGTCATATGACGAGGTGGCCTTCCAGCGCCCTACAGGTGCTGGTTCTTGTTCGTCTCCTGCATCGTCGTCCATGCCGTCGATGTCTTCGGAGTCGAAGTCAAGCATGTCGGTTAAGTCGTCGACAGTGGCTACGAAGTGGGTGGTGGGTGGGTTTTGAATTTCTTCATCGTCCGTATCCCAACCTTGCTGACCGTAGTCCGGCCAGGGCTCTCCTGATAAAGAGAGAGACTTTAGAGAATTCAGGATGTCGCCGAAGGGCGAGTGCTGAAAGATGTCCGCGGCGGTGAACTCCATTATCGGCGCCCAATCGGATTCGATCGGCAGGGGCGCGGGGGGCTCGGAGTTCGGAGAGGAATCCGGCTCCTCGGAGTCACGGGCCATGCGGAGTGCGGGGCTGGAGTTCGGCTCGATCGCCTCTGAGATCGCAGCCCCTGAGGCAGCGTCCAACCGCTGATCCTCGATCGGCGCAGTAGGCTCCGAATCAATGGTCGGAACCGATGCGTGTGCGGCCTCCAAGGCGCTGTTCGGCGGCAGAGCTATATCATGCCCATCGAGACAGTGCGGCGCTTGGCTGTGGCTCGAATCCGTCGAAGATCAAGTCCCCGCGGATGTCAGCCGTGTAGTTTAGGCTTCCAAACCTGACCTGATGGCCAGGGGCGTAGCTTTCGATCTGCTCAAGGTGGCCAAGCGAGTTGGCCCGCAGTGCGAAGCCGCCGAAGACGAAGATCTGTCCGGGGAGAAAAGTCTCACCCTGGACTGCATCGTTTGATGATCGAAGGAGCCATCGGGCCTAAAAGCGACGACACAGAGGAACTCTCAATGAAAGCACCAATGTCGGTGTCAAAACCGGCGGATCTCGGGTAGGGGGTCCCGAACTGTGCGTCTAGGCCGGATGGTAACAGGAGGCAAGGAACACGATGTTTTACCCAGGTTCGGGCCCTCTTGATGGAGGTAAAACCCTACGTCCTGCTTGATTAATATTGATGATATGGGTAGTACAAGAGTAGATCTACCACGAGATCAAGGAGGCTAAACCCTAGAAGCTAGCCTATGGTATGATTGTTGTATGATGAAGTTGTCCTACGGACTAAAACCCTCCGGTTTATATAGACACCGGAGAGGGTTAGGGTTACACAAAGTCGGTTACAATGGTAGGAGATCTTGAATATCCGCATCGCCAAGCTTGCCTTCCACGCCAAGGAAAGTCCCATCGGACAGGGACGAAGTCTTCAATCTTGTATCTTCATAGTCCTGGAGTCCGGCTGAAGGTATAGTACGGCTACCCGAACACCCCCTAATCTAGGACTCCCTCAATCATCCTCATGGTACTTCTTCTTGAACCACCAACGCCTTGTGAGGGGTTTCTTGGTGAAGTTGCTCTTGTTGGGGAAAGACTTGGCTTTGTCCTTTCGGATGAGCTTGCCACCATTGTCTTCCCTCTTCTCCTACGGACATTCTGCAATAAAATGGCTCACATTGCCACAATTGTAGCAAGTCCTCACACGTTGCTTGCTCTTCGCGCCACTTTAGTTGTTCTTGTTGAAGTTTGGCCTTGAGTTCTTCTTGCTCCAAAATTTCCTTGAAGCAAGTGCCATGTGTTCATGATAGGCATACTTTGTATCTTCGGGGTTGCTTTCCTATTCTTCCTCTTCTTCTTCTTCTTCAACACAAACCTTGGCCTTCAATGCAAGGTTGGGCTTCTTTGCCCTTTGAGAGCGAAGCACCGCATTGTCGGCGGTCTTGTCCAAGATGTTCATAGCCACAAACTCATCCAACACTTCACTTGAGGTCAAGGTGTGGAAGTCGGGCCTTTGACGAATGACGGAGGACATGGCCTTGTGGTAAGGCATCATGCCTTGAGGAATTTGCGCTTGATCCAATTGTCATCCGTGTCCTTGCTCCCATGATCTCGGAGTGAGACCGCGAGTTTGGTTACTCTCCGATAAAGCTCACGAGGTTCTTCATCTTCTTTCATAGCAAACTCATCGGCTTCATCTTGCACTACTTCATAGTTGGAGCGTTGAATGCTTGCGCTTCCCCGTAGAGAGAGACAACACAAAGCCATGCATCTTTGGCCAAGGCGAATGGCCGAAGATGAGGTAGATCTTCGGGTGGAATTGCATCTTGGATGATGAAGAGAGCATTCTCATTGAATTGATTATCCGCGGCTTCTCGAGGAGTGAAGTTGCTTGGGTCATGCGGATAGAAACCTTCTTCAATGATTCTCCAAAGATTAGTATTCACATGATTTAAATGATGCTTAAAGTGATAAAACGAAGAATCAAAGTCCTCATTTTTCACAATCTTAGGGGGAGGACCGACATGATTCAAATGGAGTGGAAGGGAATCGGTCCGCCATAAACAAGTGGTGGTTCCACCATGGGCAAAGATGCCGGCCATTTTTACCACTAGAAGAAGGAGCCCTTTCACTACTAGCTTCCCCCGTGAGAGTTCGCATCCGTCACCTTTGTAAGTGGATCACCCACTTTCAAAACGGTGCGGTGGATAGTTTAAGTCCCTCAATGAATTTAGTAAACATGCTTTCAACCTCGGTCGTCATTGAAGGTTTTCAAATGTCCTCCAAGGCTACATTGAATTCCTCACGGGAGACCGGAGGTTTCCCATCCCCGTAAGACGAGATCGGATTCACACCGGAGTGCCTCCTCCACACCGTCTATGGTTCACCATACCTCTTCGGACGGCAAAGTTTTATAAAGAGACGAGGCTCTAATACAATTGAAAGGATCGAAAGGGTTGACTAGAGGGGATGAATAGGCACTAACAATTTTTAGCTTTTCTTTACAAATTAAACTTTGCATCAAAAGTAGGTTGTCTAGATGTGCACTAGTGAGCAACTATATGATGCAACAACAACGAACATACAGACAAGCAAAGAAGTAACATAAAGAGGCTTGCACCAAGTAAAGGTAAGAGATAACCAAGAGTGGACCCGGTGAAGACGAGGATGTGTTACCGAAGTTCCTTCCTTTTGAGGCGGAAGTACGTCTCCGTTAGAGCGGTGTGGAGGCACAATGCTCCCCAAGAATCCACTAGGGCCACCGTATTCTCCTCACACCCTCACACAATGCGAGATGCCGTTATTCCACTAGTGGTGCCCTTGGAGGCGGCGACCGGACCTTTACAAACAAGGTTGGGGCAATCTCCACAACTTAATCGGAGGCTCCCAACACCACCATGAAGCTTCACCACAATGGACTATGCTCCATGGTGACCTCAACCGTCTAGGGTGCTCAAACACCCAAGAGTAACAAGATCCGCTAGGGATTGGTGGTGGAATCAAATTTCTCTTGGTGGAAGTGTAGATCGGGGCCTTCTCAACCACTCCCGAGCAAATCAACAAGTATGATTGGCTAGGGAGAGAGATCGGGCAAAAATGGAGCTTGGAGCATTAATGGAGCGTATGGGGGAAGAGGTGAGTCAACGAAGAAGAAGGGGACGCCCTTTTATACAAAAGGACCCCATCCAACCGTTACCCCCAAAACAGCCCCACAGAGGGTGGTACTACCGCAGGGGGCAGCGGTACTACCGCTCCCCCTTGCGGTACTACCGCCCAGCCGGGAAGGGCTTGAAGATAGAGGAGGGACCGGCCCAGCGCGGTACTGCCGTGGTGGTAGGGCGGTGCTACCGCTCTTGAGCGGTACTACAGCACCTACTACCGCTGCAAGTGCCGCTCAACCCGACACGAGAAGCGCCCCCTCGAGTCGAGGCGGTAGTGGCCCGGTACCGCAGCGGTACTGCCGCTGAGGACCCTCAAGCGGTACTACCGCTGGGCACCGCGGTACTACCGCTGGGGCCAAAGACTGCCCAAACAGCAGGGAATCAAACCTCCAACGACGCGGGAAGGCCGAGAGGGTGTGAAACGGAAGTGTACGTGATGATTCCACCCTAGCCTTACCAAAGCGGACCCCTCTTGATAGTATGGTGACTCCTACGAAACTAGTCCACCAACAAGAAATGACAGAGCTACACCGTCTTGAAAAACACTCCGAGGGAAAGAAATCGTCTCGAGCCAAAGGATGAATCTCTGAAATGCTCAAAGCACATGGTTAGTCCGCAAATTATGTTGTCATCAATCACCAAAACTACATCGAGAGAGATATACCTTAACAGTGCGCCAAGGTGTGGAGTCCTACTAGGACTCCCTAGTCCTAGTAGGATTCCACATCCCACACGGAGTAGGAAAGGGGGAAGGAAGAAGGAGAAGGGAAGGGGGTCGGCCCCCTTCTCCTAGTCCTAATCGGCCTCCTGCCCTAGGGGGGCGCACCAGCCCCTTGTGGGATGGTGTGCTTCCCTCTTATGGCCCATAAGGCCCATAACTTCTCCCGGGGGGTCTTGATAACCCACAAGTATAGGGGATCGCAACAGTTTTCGATAAGTAAGAGTGTCGAACCCAACAAGGAGCGGTAGAACAAATATTCCCTCAAGTTCTATCGACCACCAATACAACTCTACGCACGCTTGACGTTCGCTTTACCTAGAACAAGTATGAAGTTAGAAGTACTTTGTAGGTGTTGTTGGATAGGTTTGCAAGATAATAAAGAGCAAGTAAATAAAAGGTAGGGGCTGTTTAGATTAAGAAACAATAAAGTAAATATAGCGAGTGTGGAAAAGTGGTGGTAGGAGTTGCAAAATTGTCCCTAAGCAATTGACTACTTTACTAGACCGATAGCAAGTATTATGTGGGAGAGGCCACTGCTAGCATGTCATCCCTGACTTGGAATTCTATGCACTTATGATTGGAACTATTAGAAAGCATTCGCAACTACTAATGTTCATTAAGGTAAAACCCAACCATAGCATTAAGATATATTGGTCCCCCTTCAATCCCGTATGCATCAATTTCTATGCTAGGTTGAAGCTTCTGATACTCTTGCCCTCCAATACATAGTCCTATCAACATACAACTAACCCTAGGGTGTGATCCACGTGCGCAATCATATGATGGGCACCAAAGGATAGCAACATAACCACAAGCAAATTAAATCAATCATAGAAATTCATCAACCACTGATAGGACAACGAGAATCTACTCAGACATCATAGGATGGCAACACATCATTGGATAATAATATGAAGCATAAAGCACCATGTTCAAGTAGAGGGTACAGCGGGTTGCGGGAGAGTGGACCGCTGTAGATAGAGGGGGGAAGGTGATGGAGATGTTGGTGGGGGAGAGAGCCCCCCTCCTTCTTCTTCTTCCTTGACCTCCTCCCTAGATGGGAGAAGGGTTTCCCCTCTGGTCCATGGCCTCCCTGGCATGGGAGGGGCGAGAGCCCTCGAGATTGGATCTGTCTCTCTGTCTCTTTCTGTTTCTGCGTTCTCAGATTCTTCCCTCTCACCGTTTCTTAATATTCCTGGAGATCCGTAACTCCGATTGGGCTGAAACTTTGACACAATCTCTATCCGGAAATTAGCTTTCTTGCGGCGAAAGAAGGGCATCAACCGCCTTACGGGTGGCCCACGAGGGTCAGGGGCGCGCCCAGAGGGGGCAGGCGCACCCCACTACCTCGTGGCCACCTCGGGCACCGTCTCGCGTGGATTTTTCTTCCGAAAAATCATATATATTCCAAAAAAATCTCCGTCAGTTTTTATCCCATTTGGACTCTGTTTGATATGGATATTCTGTGAAACAAAAAACATGCAACAAACAGGAACTGGCACTGGGCACTGGATCAATATGTTAGTCCCAAAAATAGTATAAAAAGTTACCAAAAGTATATGAAAGTTGTAGAATATTGGCATGGAACAATCAAAAATTATAGATACGGCGGAGACGTATCAGCACCCCCAAGCTTAATTTCTGCTCGTCCTCGAGTAGGTAAATAATAAAAAAGATAATTTTTGATGTGGAATGCTACCTAGCATAATCTTGATCATGTAATCTAATCATGGCATGAATATTAAGATACGAGTGATTCAAAGCAATAGTCTATCATTTGACATAAAAACAATAATACTTCAAGCCCACTAATAAAGAAATCATGTCTTTTCAAAATAACAAGGCCAAAGAAAGTTATCCCTACAAAATCATATAGTCTGGCTATGCTCCATCTTCTTCACACAAAATACTCACATCATGCACAACCCCGATAACAAGCCAAGCAATTGTTTCATACTTTTGACGTTCTCAAACCTTTTCAACTTTCACGCAATACATGACCGTGAGCCATGGACATAGAACTATAGATGGAATAGAATGGTGGTTTTGGAGAAGAAAAAAAGGAGAAGATAGTTTCAAATCAACTAGGCGTATCAACGGGCTATGGAGATGCCATCAATAGATATCAATGTGAGTGAGTAGGGATTGCCAAGCAACGGATGCACTAGAGCTATAAGTATATGAAAGCTCTGACTGAAACTAAGTGGGTGTGCATCCAACCTGCTTGCTCATGAAGACCTAGGGCATTTGAGGAAGCCCATCGTTGGAATATACAAGCCAAGTTCTATAATGAAAATTCCCACTAGTATATGAAAGTGATAACTCAAGAGACTCTCTATATGAAGAACATGGTGCCCAAGTGTGGTAAAAGGATAGTAACATTGCCCCTTCTCTCTTTTTCTCTCATTTTTTTGTAGGCTTCTTTGGCCTCTCTCTCTCTTTTGTGGGGCTTCTTTGGCCACTTTTATTTTGATAGCCTCACATGGGACAATGTTCTAATAATGATGATTGATACGTCTCCAACGTATCTATAATTTTTGATTGCTCCATGCTATATTATCTACTGTTTTGGACTATATTGGGCTTTATTTTCCACTTCTATATTATTTTTGGGACTAACCTATTAACCGGAGGCCCAACCCAGAATTGTTGTTTTTTGCCTATTTCAGTTTTTCGGAGAAACAGAATATCAAACGGAGTCCAAACGGAATAAAATCTTCGGGAACGTGATTTTCTCACCGAACGTGATCCAGGAGACTTGGACCCTACTCCAAGGAGTCAAAGAGGAGGTCACGAGGGTGGGGGGCGCCCCCCCTAGGGCGCGCCCCCTGCGTCGTGGGCCCCTCGGTGCTCCACCGACGTACTCCTTCCTCCTATATATACATACGTACCCCCAAACGATCAGAACAAGAGCCAAAAACCTAATTCCACCGCCGCAACTTTCTGTATCCACGATATCCCATCTTGGGGCCTGTTCTGGAGCTCCGCCGGAAGAGGGCCGTCATCACGGAGGGCTTCTACATCATCCTAGCCCCTCCGATGAAGTGTGAGTAGTTTACCTCAGATCTTCAGGTCCATAGTTAGTAGCTAGATGGCTTCTTCTCTCCCTTTGTATCTCAATACAAAGTTCTCCCCCTCTCTTGTGGAGATCTATTCGATGTAATCTTCTTTTTGCGGTGTGTTTGTTGAGACCGATGAATTATGGGTTTATGATCAAGTCTATCTATGAATAATATTTGAATCTTCTCTGAATTCTTTTATGTGTGATTGGTTATCTTTGCAAGTCTCTTCGAATTATCCGTTTGGTTTCGCCAACTAGATTGTTAGTTCTTGCCATGGGAGAAGTGCTTAGCTTTGGGTTCGATCTTGTGGTGTCCTTTCCCAGTGACAGAAGGGGCGGCAAGGCACATATTGCATCATTGACATCGAGGATAACAAGATGGGGTTTATTTCATATTGCATGAATTTATCTCTCTACATCATGTCATCTTGCTTAAGACGTTACTCTGTTTTTAACTTAATACTCTAGATGCATGCTGGATAGCGGTCGATGAGTGGAGTAATAGTAGTAGATGCAGAATCGTTTCGGTCTACTTGTCACGGGCGTGATGCCTATATACATGATCATGCCTAGATATTCTCATAACTATGCTCAATTCTGTCAATTGCTCAACAGTAATTTGTTCACCCACCGTAGAATACTTATGCTCTTGAGAGAAGCCACTAGTGAAACCTATGGCCCCCGGGTCTATTCTCATCATATCAATCTCCATCACTTTAATCTTGCTTTGCTTTTTACTTTGCTTTTACTTTTTACTTTGCATCTTTATACCAAAAATATTATATCTATCAGATCTCACTCTCGTAAGTGACCTGAAGGGATTAACAACCCCTACTCGCGCTGGTTGCGAGTTGCTATCGTTTTGTGCAGGTACGAGGGACTTGAGCGTGGCCTCCTACTGGATTGATACCTTGGTTCTCAAAAACTGAGGGAAATACTTATGCTACTCTGATGCATCATCCCTTCCTCTTCGGGGAAAACCAACGCAAGCTCAAGACGTAGCAAGAAGGATTTCTGGCACCGTTGCCGGGGAGTCTACGCAAAAAGTCAACATACCAAGTACCCATCACAATCCCTATCTCTCGCATTACATTATTTTCCATTTGCCTCTCGTTTTCCTCTCCCCCCAATTCACCCTTGCCATTTTATTCGCCCTCTCTCTCTATCCTCCCTCTCTATTTGCCTCTTTTGCCCGTTTGCTCTTGTTTGCTCGTGTGTTAGATTGCTTGTTTGTCGCGATGGCTCAAGATAATACCAAATTGTGTGACTTCACCAATACCAATAATAATGATTTCCTTAGTACTCCGATTGCTCCTCTTACCAATGCTGAATCTTGTGAAATTAATACTGCTTTGTTGAATCTTGTTATGAAAGATCAATTCACCGGCCTTCCTAGTGAAGATGCCGCTACTCATCTGAATAGCTTCGTTGATTTATGTGATATGCAAAAGAAAAAAGATGTTGATAATGATGTCGTTAAATTGAAGCTATTTCCTTTTTTTCTTAGAGATCGTGCTAAAACTTGGTTTTCGTCTTTGCCTAAGAATAGTATTGATTCATGGAACAAGTGCAAAGATGCTTTTATCTCTAAGTATTTTCCTCCCGCTAAGATCATCTCTCTTAGAAACGATATTATGAATTTTAAGCAACTTTATCATGAACATGTTGCACAAGCTTGGGAGAGAATGAAATTAATGATACGTAATTGCCCTACTCATGGTTTGAATTTGTGGATGATCATACAAAATTTTTATGCCGGATTGATTTTGCTTCTAGAAATCTTTTAGATTCGGCCGCGGGAGGCACTTTTATGGAAATCACTTTAGGAGATGCTACTAAACTCCTAGATAATATTATGGTTAATTATTCTCAATGGCATACTGAAAGATATTCTAATAAAAAAGTGCATGTGATAAAAGAAATCAATGTTTTGAGTGGAAAGATGGATGAACTTATGAAATGATTTGCTACTAAGAGTGTTTCTTCTGATCCTAATGATATGCCTTTGTCTACTTTGATTGAGAATAACAATGAATCTATGGATGTGAATTTTGTTGGTAGGAATAATTTTGGTAACAACGCTTATAGAGGGAATTTTAATCCTAGGCCATATCCTAGTAATCCTTCTAATAATTATGGGAATTCCTACAACAACTCTTATGGAAATTATAATAAGATGCCCTCTGAATTTGAGACTAGTGTTAAAGAATTTATGAATTCATAAAAGAATTTTAATGCTTTGCTTGAAGAGAAATTGCTTAAAGTTGATGATTTGGCTAGGAACGTTGATAGAATTTCTCTTGAGGTTGATTCTTTAAAGCTTATATCTATTCCTCCTAAGCATGATATCAATGAGTCTCTCAAAGCCATGAGAATTTCCATTGATGAGTGCAAGGAAAGAACCGCTAGGATGCATGCTTCCAAAGATGCCTTTATTAAAGCGTGTTCCTCCAATTCCCATGAAAATCAAGATGAAGATCTAAAAATTATTGATGTGTCCCCTATTAAATCTTTGTTTTGCAATATTAATCTTGATGAAACTGAATATGATCTTCCTTTACCTAGAAGGCGTTCTAAAAATTCGGAGTATTTAGATCTTAATGACAAAATTGATGAAAGTGGAATTGAAAGAAATAAAAATCTAGATGTTACTAAACCCACTATATTGGATTTCAAGGAATTTAATTATGAAAGTTGCTCTTTAATTGACTGTATTTCCTTGTTGCAATCCGTGCTAAATTCTCCACATGCTTATAGTCAAAATAAAGCCTTCACCGAACATATTGTTGATGCCTTGATCCAATCTTATGAAGAAAAACTTGAGTTGGAAGTTTCTATCCCTAGAAAACTCTATGATGAGTGGGAACCAACTATTAAAATTAAAATTAAAGATCATGAGTTTTATGCTTTGTGTGATTTGGGTGCTAGTGTCTCTACTATTCCCAAGACTTTGTGTGATTTGCTAGATTTCCGTAATTTTGATGATTGCTCTCTAAACTTGCATCTTGCGGATTCCACTATTAAGAAACCTATGGGAAGGATTAATGATGTTATTATTGTTGCAAATAGAAATTATGTGCCCGTAGATTTCATTGTTCTTGATATAGATTGCAATGCTTCTTGCCCTATTATTCTTGGTAGACCTTTCCTTAGAACGGTTGGTGCGATTATTGATATGAAGGAAGGGAATATTAGATTTCAATTTCCATTAAAAAGGGCATGGAAAACTTTCCAAGAAAGAAAATAAAATTACCATATGAAACTATCATGAGAGCCACTTATGGATTGCCTACCAAAGATGGCAATGCCTAGCTAGGGGCGTTAAACGATAGCGCTTGTTGGGAGGCAACCCAATTTTATTTTTATTACTTGCTTTTTGCTCCTGCTTAGTAATAAATAAATTATTTAGCCTCTGTTTTGGTTGTGCTTTTTGTGTTTAATTAGTGTTTGTGCGAAGTAGAACCGTTGGGAAGACTTGGGGAAAGTCTTGTTGAACTTGCTGTAAAAAACAGAAACTTTAGCGCTCACGAGAACTGCTGTCATTTTTATTTTAAGAGTGATATTTAGTTAATTCTTTTTGCAGATGATTAATAGATAAATTCCTCACGTCCAGAAATTTATTTTAGAATTTTTGGCGTTCCAGATCTTGCGCTAGCTACAGATTACTACAGACTGTTCTGTTTTCGACAGACTCTGTTTTTCGTGTGTTGTTTGCTTATTTTGATGAATCTATGGTTAGTAAAATAGTTTATAGTCCATAGAGAAGTTGGAATACAGTAGGTTTAACACCAATATAAATAAAGAATGAGTTCATTACAGTACCTTGAAGTGGTCTTTTGTTTTCTTTCGCTAACGGAGCTCACGAGTTTTCTATTTTGAGTTTTGTGTTGTGAAGTTTTCAAGTTTTGGGTGAATTCTTTTGATGGATCATGGAACAAGGAGTGGCAAGAGCCTAAGCTTGGGGATGCCCATGACACCCCCAAGATAATCCAAGGACACCAAAAAGTCAAAGCTTGGGGATGCCCCGGAAGGCATCCCCTCTTTCGTCCACTTCCATCGGTAATTTACTTGGAGTTATATTTTTATTCACCAACATGATATGTGTTTTGCTTGGAGCGTCTTGTATTATTTGTGTCTTTGTGTCTTAGTATGCCAAAATCATCCTTGCTTTACACACCTTTTGAGAGAGCCATACATGAATTAAAATTTGATAGAATACTCTATGTGCTTCACTTATATCTTTTGAGCTAAGTAGTTTTGCTCTATGTGCTTCACTTATATCTTTTGAGCGTTATAATTTTGCTCTATGTGCTTCACTTAGATCTTCTAGAGCACGGTGGTGGATTTGTTTTAAAGAAACTATTGATCTCTCATGCTTCACTTAAATTATTTTGAGAGTCTTAATAGCATGGTAATTTGCTTAATAATAATATGCTTGGTATTCAAGATTTGTGAAACTTTCTTTTGAGTGTGTTCAATACTAAGAAAAGATTGAAGCATGATAATTGTTTTGAGATATGGAGGTGATAATATTAAAAGTCATGCTAGTTGAGTAGTTGTGAATTTAAAGAATACTTGTGCTAAAGTTTGTGATTCCCGTAGCATGCACGTATGGTGAACCGTTATGTGATGAAGTCGGAGCATGATTTATTTATTGATTGTCTTCCTTATGAGTGGCGGTCGGGGACGAGCGATGGTCTTTTCCTACCAATCTATCCCCCTAGGAGCATGCGCGTAATACTTTGCTTTGATAACTTATAGATTTTTGCAATAAGTATATGAGTTCTTTATGACTAATGTTGAGTCCATGGATCATACGCACTCTCACCCTTCCACCTTTGCTAGCCTCTCTAATATCGCGCACCTTTCGCCGGTATCATACACCTACCATATACCTTCCTCAAAACAGCCACCATACCTACCTATTATGGCATTTCCATAGCCAT
This sequence comes from Triticum urartu, assembly GCF_003073215.2. Classification (NCBI taxonomy): domain Eukaryota; kingdom Viridiplantae; phylum Streptophyta; class Magnoliopsida; order Poales; family Poaceae; genus Triticum; species Triticum urartu. Next base: position 497,198,158 of record NC_053027.1, on the reverse strand, counting down.
TCCGAGATATATTGCCATGAAACTTTCCACCGTTCCGTTTATCATGACACACTCCATCATTGTCATATTGCATATCCCGGTACACCGTCGGAGGCATTCATATAGAGTCATATTTTGTTCTAAGTATTGAGTTGTAAGAAAAATAAAAGTGTGATGATCATCATTATTAGAGCATTGTCCCAGTGAGGAAAGAATGATGGAGACTGTGAGGGAGTCCTGGATTAGGGGGTGTTCGGGTAGCCGGACTATACCTTCAGCCGGACTCCTGGACTATGAAGATACAAGATTGAAGACTTCTTCCCGTGTCCGGATGGGACTTTCCTTGGCGTGGAAGGCAAGCTTGGCGATGCAGATATTCAAGATCTCCTACCATTGTAACCGACTCCATGTAACCCTAACCCTATCCGGTGTCTATATAAACCGGAGGGTTATAGTCCATAGGCAATCAACTCCATATACAACAATCATACCATAGGCTAGCTTCTAGGGTTTAGCCTCCTTGATCTCGTGGTAGATCTACTCTTGTACTACCCATATCATCAATATTAATCAAGCAGGACGTAGGGTTTTACCTCCATCGAGAGGGCCCGAACCTGGGTAAATCATCGTGTTCCCTGCCTCCTGTTACCATCCGGCCTAGACGCATAGAGTCAAACTATGAAGAAACTTAACATCCTGTGAAAGGTGAAAATAGCTTACCTCGCTAGCGTGATGCTGCGAGCTGTATCCGCGGTCCTCGGAAGCGGATGTGGGAGCCTCGATGCCTTTGGTTAGCACCTTACAGACGTCTTCATACATCGTGTCGAAGAGCCAGTTAAGGGTTTGGTGCTGCGCCGGGTCGAACTCCCACAGATTAAAGCCCCGTTGTTGACACGGGAGGATCCGGCGGACAAGCATAACCTGGACTACATTGACAAGCTTGATCGGCTTGCTCACCAGGGACTGGATGCATGTCTACAATCCGGTCACCTCTTTTTCGTCGCCCCACGACAGGCCCGTCTCTTTCCAGGACATAAGCCGCGTGGGGTGTCCGGATCAGAACTCGGGGGCTGCGATCCATTTCGGATCGCGCGGCTCGGTGATGTAAAACCACCATGATTGCCACCCCTTCAGAGTCTCCACGAAGGAGCCCTCGAGCCATAGGACGTTGGCCATCTTGCCCGCCATGGCACCTCCGCACTCCGCCTGGCTGCCGCGCACCACCTTGGGCTTGACATTGAAGGTCTTGAGCCAGAGGCCGAAATGGGGGCGGATGCAGAGGAAAGCCTCGCACACGACGATAAACGCCGAGATGTTGAGGACGAAGTTCGGAGCCAGATCGTGGAAATCCAGGCCATAGTAGAACATGAGCCCCCGGACAAATGGGTGGAGTGGGAAACCCAGTCCGCGGAGGAAGTGGGGAAGGAATACTACCCTCTCATGGGGCCTTGGGGTGGGGAGAAGCTGCCCTTCCTTGGGAAGCCGGTGCGCGATGTCCTTGGACAAGTATCCGGCCTT